>NC_133339.1:11906422-12083922 GCF_030506205.2 Paramisgurnus dabryanus
AAGCAGGGGCAGAAAAAGACAAATAAATCCGAGGTGACCTCCTCTTTCTCCCCCGCTGTTTCCCACAAAACAGAGACAGGTGAGAAGTACGACATCAGTAGATAAAGCTGAAGGATGATTTCCTCTTTAATACGTGTTTATACTTCAGCTGCTGGTGCGAAACGGAAGAACGATCTGATGTTTGACGAAGAAGATGACCTAATGGATGCTCTGGGCTTTGAAGAGACACCCAAAACACAAGGAAATGGACTGATACAGAAAAAAGAGAGGTACAGACAAATGTTCAATGGGTTGTTCATGTTAAAAGATTTTAAGTAACAGATCTCCATCCTCTATAAACAGTGAAGCTCCTCAGAGAGCCCGTACAAGACTGGATGAGATTTTAGGTAGAGGAACATCACCTCGTCTTCTGGAGAGACCCGTCACAGGAGAGAAGAAAGAGACTCGAGTGCTTGAAAACCAGACGGAGAAACCTTCAGCAGTGAAAGGTGACATCACACTGGACTTTAGCTGTCTTTGTGCCACCCCGTTAAATTGAAAACCCCAAATTAAAATTTGTCTTGTTTCTTTAGTTTCTGTGTTGGACGAGGAGGACGTGATGTTTGGATCTTACCAGCCAACGATGGCCTCCACACCTGAGGGACGTCAGTCCAGAAGACAATCTGTCAGGTCAATGGACATAAAACTGCCGCCACAGTCTTTGAGATTTAATGTTTTAGATGTGGATCTCCTATAAATTTCTTCATTTAACAAAAATTTGAATCGTTTCAGATTCTCGACTGAAGACGTGAGCGCTCACTCTCCTGAACACAAACCCAAACCCTCCACATCCGCACGAGCCGCCCGACCAAAATCAGATTGGCTTGGTCTAAAACAGGAGGAGGAGGAGGAACGAAAGATGAAGGAGGAGCCCAAACAAATCCCCTCAGAGACCCTGAAACCACCAGCGTCTCCCTTAAGAAATCCTTCTAGCCAAGATATGCCTGATACAAAGACAGCAGAACTGCCAGCCGTACCCTCCTCTCCTCAAACCAACAGGAAACAAGAAAAGAAAGAGGAGGACGAGGAAGATGATTGGCTCTCTGGGGCACTGAGTCGTAAAAAAACACAGTTAACCAGCCAATCAGAGGAGAGGGAGATAAAACAAGGCGTTTCATTGGGGGAGGATTTTAAACCAAACACAATCATCAGGTGAAAATATTCAATCCAAAATTAATCTCCTTACACTACAGTATTGATCTGTGACCGTAACAAACTGATGAAGTCGTGTTTTCAGCTCTAAGCAAGATATCTCACGCAGACGACCAGATGAACGTCCTGCCTCAAACCAAGAGCCCAGGTACACAAACCCTGGTGTATGCAATAACAATAAAACGTATTTAAAAGGGAGTGTTGTTTTGTTGTTAAAGTCTATAATAAAATAACGTGTGTGTATTTCTTAGCATGGACTCTTCTGGCATCTCCAACACAAGCAGGGAAGATCAACATAAACCTGGTACAGTGAAAACTCCAGATTTGACTTCTGATTTCATATTTTTACTGAATGTTACATGCACAGTTAGTCCCAAAATCTATTTTTATCTATTTTATTTAAAGATTTTTTGTCAGATGTGGACAACGTTGGTGTTCATCATACTAGAAATATTTTAGCTTGCATCAAGTTTCAGGTTACCCTTCCTGTTGAATAGGAAGAGTAACCAATCTTTAATCTTCTGGATGTTGGGGATTTGCTGATATTTTTCTGCATACTGATCAGAGATGTAAATGTGTTCATGTATGAGTTACATGTAAAGTGATGTTTCAGTGTTTCAGCAGAAATCACCTGCAGATGTCGCTGTACCCCTGAGTCAAACTCAAACAACTTTACATGCAGATAATCTTCAACATCTGCTGATACAGCAACAGGTGATACACACACTTACATGTGTTGTTGTTATACAACACAGTGTTGTAGTCGAGTCAAGACCAAGACCAAAGATCGAGTGTAAAGTCAGAGTGAAGACCGAGTCCAGATTGTTTAGTCTTGACTCGGACTTCACACTTGATCTCTGGTGTTGGTCTTGACTCAGACTCAAGTTGGACTTGACTATAACACAATATAATTTTAAATACTTGCTGTATTGTATGTGTGTAGTTGGCTCAGTCTCAGCTGTGGGGTTTGGGCTCACAGCAGAGAAACAGAAGAGACACAGATGAGACATCTGGAGACCTTATAACATCACTGCAGACACGAATCATACAGCTGGAGGGACAGGTACACACACACACACACACGCAATGTTCAATGGTTGATAAACTAATAGTACACACTTGTGATACAACAGTGTCGATATGATAAAATACACCAATGTTCAATAAATAAAATAAATATAATCACAATAAACTAATCCACCAAAAACATTAGTTGTAGGCAGTGTGTGGTTCAGTGTTTGGTTTAACTAGTTTCTAAGTATTTATTTACCGTAATTTATTAAAAATTAAGGGATTACTTTTATTTTTCCAGTAATTTCATTACTTCTGATCTAATTGAAGTCAATACTGTGTATGGACTGTAGATCAATGATACAAAATACAATTCTGCATTTAACATCAACATTTAAAGTCTAAGGTTTAAATGCATTTTTTTTATGTGTCCTTCTCACTTTAAATACTTTGGTAAGTAAGAATAATGGTAACACTCGTGTGTAGTTTCACTGTTAAATGGTTGGTTATAAGCATTAATATTACTGAGATATTAGCTTTTTATTAATACTTAAAAAGCACATATTAATGCCCAATTCTGCAAAACCTTATTTTATATCCTTAATCATACCCAATTCTTATCAAACAAATAAACAGGAAAAAAGTTTCATCAAGTTTCATCCTATCTTCATGTGTTATCTTTTTATCACCTGGTTTCATCTATAAATAATTTTGAGCAAAAAGCTGAGATAATTGCATTTTTTGTAAATAACTTTTGTTAGATATCAGATTCAGAACGATGATCAAAACTAGTTTTCTATGTATTTTAATTCGTTGATGCTTCTGTTTTTTGTAAATTGAGTAAGAGTGTCACCTAGTGGATAATAGCGGAAATATAGATTATCGTAAAAACTCGTCAGGGATGCGTCATTGGCAGAGAAATGTTTTCTCGTAATTGATGGGATAACTCGTCAATGGCGGGGAAAGAGTGAAAGAGTGTTATCAGAATAATACCTGTTTTTATTTCTGGGTGTTCAGGTGAGGAGTTTACAGCTGGAGAGAGATCAGAAACACATGCTGTTAGAGAGTATTCAAGAGAGACACAAACAAGACACACTGATCATGGACAATACACACAGGTAACACAAACAACACACACACACCACAGAAACAACAAACACAGTGTTTTACGTGTTGTGGTCCTCTCTCAGAGCTCGTGTGAAGCTCCTGGAGGAATCGGTCGCTCAGCGAGAGCTGCGGGCTCGGCAGGAGAACGAGGACCTGATGGAGAGACTGGCAGCTGTTACGCGAATGGTGGAGCAGGAACGGGCAGAGCTGCAGGCACAGCACCAGCGCAGACTGGCACAATGTCAACAGGACAGAGACCGAGAGGTGGAGAGACTGCGAGAACTGCAGAGGTGACGTACATTACAAACGAAAAACCTAATCCTCAATCCTGTGTGGATTACTCCAAGACAAATAATACTCGCAGACACAGTAAAACTACAATTTAACCACACAGCCATTTGAACCAATGCTTTATGATCATTTAATTCATTTGTGTCTCAGGAAGTCAATCCTGGAGATGAAGAGAGATCATGAAGATCAGATTCAGCGTTTGAAGAAACTGAAGGATGAGGAAATTGATGCTGTTACCAGTGCAACATCACAGACCAGGTGCTACTCTATCTTCTCCTTCTGCTTCACATAGTGAGATATTCACACAGTGATCCTGAGCTCTGTGTGACTCAGATGAAGGTAACCGTGTTGTCTTCCGTGGTTTGTAGGTCTCTGACGGTGGTCATTGAACAGATGGAGCAGTTCTCCCGCAGGCTGGGCGATCTGTCGTCTCGTGTGGAGAGCACACACGAAAACACGGCTCAGGGTTTGGAGCTCGGAGCGAGACAGAGAGACGAACAGCTCAGAGGTATCACGACTGAATACTGTAAACACTATACTGTGAAGCAATAAATATTTGCTGTAAGGTCAGTGAGATTCAGTTGGATGTGTTGTGATGTCAGTGCTTCAGGATCGCTTGAGTCAGCAGCAGAGAGAGATGACCGAGGAGAGGTCACGGCTCAAAGAGGTCATCACTAAGATGGACACACAACTCGCTGAGCAGCAGAGACAACTGGAGAAGGTCAGAAACGACAAAGCACAAATCTGATCGAATATTGCACATTATTCTGACCAGTCTGGGCTGGGCTTCTCTGAACCGGCTCATATAACATGTGAATATCATGAATGTAAATCTTTTTAAGTGCTTGTGAGATGGAGAAAGAGTTTGCTAGCTTTGTGTGTGATATAGCAGACATTATGCTGATGTAGAGGTTGTGTATGTGTCTTCAGGAGCGTTGGCGAGTCACAGCAGAACAAGCGAAAGCTGAATCAGCTCTACGAGCTCTCGAGGAAGAGAGACGGACCATGATGCAACACTTCAGTATGGAGAGAGAAGAGCTGGAAAGAGCAAAGGTGAGGCGCTGTCTCCTCTCTACTTAGGGAACGGTCTATCCTATCGTAGGGAGCATCCTATTTGGAATAAAACCTTGAAAGGTAACTGATCTGGAGCTCTTGGAGTACTTCTTCCGTTTTATATCCACCTTAGTTTGAAATATAAAATTGCAGGTTATTTTACATGCATATCTTTACTTTTGTTAAAAACTACACTTACTGGGAAGTCCGACTATAAAGTTTCCCATATTCAATAATTTTAACTTATCTTTGAGCATTTAAACACATTAGTCCCCACCTCTGCTGAGTCGCACAGACTCTGACCATAGATATGAATGTGCGTGTTAGTCCACGCCTCTGCTGAATCGCACAGACTCTGACCATAGATATAAATGTCCGCGTTAGTCCGCACCTCCACTGAAGCGCACAGACTCTGACCATAGATATAAATGCTTGCGTTAGTCAGCGCCTCAACTAAATCGCACAGACTGACAATAGATACAAATGCTCGCGTTAGTCAGCGCCTCCATTAAATCGCAAAGACTTTGACCATAGATATAAATGCTTGCGTTAGTCAGCGCCTCAACTAAATCGCACAGACTGACTATAGATATAAATGCTTGCGTTAGTCAGCGCCTCCATTAAATCGCAAAGACTTTGACCATAGATATAAATGCTTGCGTTAGTCAGCGCCTCAACTAAATCGCAAAGACTGACTATAGATACAAATGCTCGCGTTAGTCAGCGCCTCCATTAAGTCGCATAGACTTTGACAATAGATATAAATGTGCGCGTTAGTGAGCGCCTCAACTAAATCGCACAGACTGACTATAGATACAAATGCTCGCGTTAGTCAGCGCCTCCATTAAATCGCATAGACTTTGACCATAGATATAAATGTTCGCGTTAGTGAGCGCCTCTGCTGAATCGCACAGACTTTGACCATAGATATAAATGCTTGCGTTAGTCAGCGCCTCAACTAAATCGCACAGACTGACTATAGATATAAATGCTCGCGTTAGTCAGCGCCTCCATTAAATCGCAAAGACTTTGACCATATATATAAATGCTAGCGTTAGTCAGCGCCTCAACTAAATCGCAAAGACTGACTACCGACTGTCATCCGACTACCTGCCCGCTAGATCCCATACCCACCCATCTCCTCCAGGCCATCTCTCCGTCTGTTATCCCTGCTCTCACTCACATTATCAATTCATCCCTTTCCACTGGCACCTTCCCTGTAGCATTTAAAGCGGCCCGGATAACCCCGTTGCTGAAGAAACCCACTCTCAATCCTGCTATGCTAGAGAACTACAGACCCGTTTCTCTTCTTCCCTTCATTTCCAAGACTCTTGAACGCATTGTGTTCAACCAGCTCTCCACTTTCTTCACACAAAATAACCTCCTGGATAGCAATCAGTCTGGATTCAAAAGTGGTCACTCCACTGAGACTGCGCTGCTCTCAGTCATTGAGGCCCTAAGGCAGGCAAGGGCAGCCTCCAAATCATCTGTGCTGATCTTACTGGATCTATCTGCAGCTTTTGACACGGTCAATCATCGCATCCTCCTGTCGACTCTCATGTCTATGGGTGTCACTGACACAGCGCTTCTATGGTTCAAGTCGTACCTCTCAGATAGGTCATTTCGGGTATCCTGGAGAGGTGACGTCTCCGAACCCCAACGTCTTGATACCGGGGTCCCTCAAGGCTCTGTGCTTGGACCGTTGCTCTTTTCGATATACATGACATCCCTGGGCTCTGTCATTCGGAAACATGGCTTTTCCTACCACTGCTATGCAGACGACACTCAACTCCACTTGTCGTTACACCCTGTTGATCCTACGGTTTCTGCCTGCATCTCGGCATGCCTGAGTGACATCTCACTCTGGATGAAGGATCACCATTTCCAGCTTAACCTTGCGAAGACAGAACTGCTTGTCATATCATCTGAACCAAAGATTCAGCACAACTTTTCCATTCAGCTAGGTTCCTCGACCATCACGCCTTCCAAGAAGGCCAAAAACCTGGGAGTGGTCATTGATGATCGGCTTAGCTTCACGGAGCATGTTGCCAGCACCGCTCGCTCTTGTAGATTCATCCTCTACAATATTAGGAAAATTAGACCTTTCCTAGATGAGCATGCTACGCAGGTCCTGGTCCAAGCTCTTGTCCTGTCCAGGCTGGACTACTGCAATGCGCTACTGGCAGGACTTCCAGCCTGCACGACCAAACCCCTACAGATGATTCAGAACGCAGCGGCAAGAGTGGTCTTCAATGAGCCAAAGAGGGCGCACGTCACTCCTCTCTTTGTCAAGTTACACTGGCTTCCTATAGCAGCCCGCATCAAATTTAAGGCTCTGCTCCTGGCCTTAAAAACCACCACTGGGTCAGCGCCCCCTTACCTTCGCTTGCTTGTAGAGCCTTATGTACCCTCTCGATCACTGTGCTCTGCCACCGAGTGACGACTTGTGGTACCAACTCTAAAAGGGAAGAAAACACTAACGCGTACCTTCTCAGGAACTGTCCCACAACTGTGGAATGATCTGCCGGTCGTGACACGATCAGCTGACACTGTAGCTGTCTTTAAGACTCGGCTAAAAACCCATCTCTTCCACCATTACCTAACTTCAACTTCCTAATTACAGATTTACTATCTCTTTCTCTATCTACCTTCCTCTTTATCTAAAAAAAATAAAATAAAAAAAAATAAAAAAAACATTACTAACATACCCTTGGCTATGTATATTGTGTTGGACTTGATGAGACTATTTCCAGTGCACTTATGTAATGCTGTTCTTATGTTGCCATAATTGCTTCTATTGTTTACCTCACTTGTAAGTCGCTTTGGACAAAAGCGTCTGCTAAATGACTAAATGTAAATGTAGATACAAATGCTCGCGTTAGTCAGCGCCTCCATTAAATCGCATAGACTTTGACCATAGATATAAATGCTTGCGTTAGTCAGCGCCTCCTTAAAATCGCATAGACTTTGACAATAGATATAAATGTTCGCGTTAGTGAGCATCTCTACTGAATCGCACAGACTTTGACCATAGATATAAATGCTTGCGTTAGTCAGTGCCTCAACTAAATCGCACAGACTGACAATAGATACAAATGCTCGCGTTAGTCAGCGCCTCCATTAAATCGCATAGACTTTGACCATAGATATAAATGTTTGCGTTAGTGAGCACCTCTGCTGAATCGCACAGACTTTGACCATAGATATAAATGCTTGCGTTAGTCAGTGCCTCAACTAAATCGCACAGACTGACTATAGATACAAATGCTCGCGTTATTCAGGGCCTCCATTAAAACGCATAGACTTTGACAATAGATATAAATGCTCGTGTTAGTCAGCGCCTCCATTAAATCGCTTAGACTTTGACAATAGATATAAATGTGCGCGTTAGTGAGCGCCTCAACTAAATCGCACAGACTGACTATAGATACAAATGCTCGCGTTATTCAGCGCCTCCATTAAATCGCATAGACTTTGACCATAGATATAAATGCTCGCGTTAGTCAGCGCCTCCATTAAATCGCTTAGACTTTGACAATAGATATAAATGCTCGCGTTAGTGAGCGCCTCAACTAAATCGCACAGACTGACTATAGATACAAATGTTCGCGTTAGTCATCGCCTCAATTAAATCGCATAGACTTTGACCATAGATATAAATGTTCGCGTTAGTGAGCGCCTCTGCTGAATCGCACAGACTTTGACCATAGATATAAATGCTTGCGTTAGTCAGCGCCTCAACTAAATCGCACAGACTGACTATAGATATAAATGCTCGCGTTAGTCAGCGCCTCCATTAAATCGCAAAGACTTTGACCATATATATAAATGCTTGCGTTAGTCAGCGCCTCAACTAAATCGCACAGACTGACTATAGATATAAATGCTCGCGTTAGTCAGCGCCTCCATTAAATCGAAAAGACTTTGACCATAGATATAAATGCTTGCGTTAGTCAGCGCCTCAACTAAAACGCAAAGACTGACTACAGATACAAATGCTCGCGTTAGTCAGCGCCTCCATTAAATCGCATAGACTTTGACCATAGATATAAATGCTTGCGTTAGTCAGCGCCTCCATTAAATCGCAAAGACTTTGACAATAGATATAAATGCTCGCTTTAGTGAGCGCCTCAATTAAATCGCACAGACTGACTATAGATACAAATGCTCGCGTTAGTCAGCACCTCCATTAAATCGCAAAGACTTTGACCATAGATATAAATGCTTGCGTTAGTCAGCGCCTCAACTAAATCGCAAAGACTGACTACAGATACAAATGCTCGCGTTAGTCAGCACCTCCATTAAATCGCATAGACTTTGACCATAGATATAAATGCTCGCGTTAGTCAGCGCCTCCATTAAATCGCATAGACTTTGACAATAGATATAAATGCTCGCGTTAGTGAGCGCCTCAATTAAATCCCACAGATTGACTATAGATACAAATGCTCGCGTTAGTCAGGGCCTCCATTAAATCGCATAGACTTTGACAATAGATATAAATGCTCGCGTTTGTGAGCGCCTCTGCTGAATCGCACAGACTTTGACCATAGATATAAATGCTTGCGTTAGTCAGCGCCTCTGCTGAATCACACAGACTTTTGAATTGAACTTTGACCATAGATATAAATGCTCGCGTTACTCAGCGCCTCTGCTGAAATCCACAGACTTTGACCATAGATATACATGCACGCGTTAGTCCGCGCCTTAACTGAATCGCACAGACTTTGACCATAGATATAAATTCTCACGTTAGTCAGCGCCTCCATTAAATCGCATAGACTTTGACCATAGATATAAATGCTCACGTTAGTGAGCGCCTCTGCTGAATCGCACAGACTTTGACCATAAATATAAATACTCGCATTAGTCAGCGCATCTGCTGAATCGCACAGACTCTGACCATAGATATAGATGCTCGCGTTAGTCAGCGCCTCCATTGAATTGCACAGACTCTGCAAAGAAACAGTGTCATTTTTTAGTATTTTATTTATGATAACAACGAGTACATTACTTTAGTTTAAATAATCTCTAAAGCGTAGCGAAAACTACACTGAGCTAACGTTACTGTGTAAAAGGTGTACTATACAATTTTAACTACAGATTGCCTGCCAAACCTCCTTCACATGATCCCTGTTTGCTGTCTCCCCTTGACTTTAGGAAACCAAAACATTTGTTATTTTCATTTTCAACAAGGTATTCTGCCCAGTAGCCACCAGTCAGACCATTAAGTGGAGACCAAAAAATTTAGTTCTGTCCAGACGCGTAACCGCAATAATGCGCATGCTTCTTATTATACCGTCTATACATAAATATCCACATTAGTGCCTGCCTCCACTCAATCACACCAGCTCGGACCATGGATAGTTTATCTGTCTCTCTATGTCTGTCAGAGCGCTCTATTGGATGAACAGCAGTCTGTGATGCAGCACTGTGCTGAGGAACGCAGGAAACTGGCAGGGGAGTGGAGTCGCTTCCACGCGCAGGAGAAGATTCGACAGGAGCGAGCGGAGAGAGAGGCCAGTCGAGCCCTGGAGAGAGACGCGAGTAGAGAGGGATCCATCATCAGTATGGCACAGGTAACACCACACCATCAGAGGGCGCTCTTTACACCACAATACTGTACTTTACACTTTTGTGAGCTAAATCTGACAATGGGGTGAAAAAATCTTTAAATGCGACTGCGGTGTCATCATTAAAATAACGTAAATGTTTGTGTGCTCAGGAACAGGCCGAGCTGAAACTACGTGCTGGAGAGCTTAAGCAGAAAGAGGAATCGCTGCAGAAAGAGAGAGACAGTCTGGAGAAAATGAGACAGGAGCTGGAGAGAGATAAAGAAAAACTCAGCACAACTGCGTTACAACTCAAAACACGAGCACAGGAGGTGGAGAGCTTCAGTAAGGTAAAATAACACCACACACACACACAAACGTGAATGACTGGGGTCTGTCTGTATGGATATGATCATGATCTACAGTACACAGAGTTTGTTTTACAGCTGGCGTCTGAACGCTTTGAAGAGGGAGAGCGAGCGCTGCGAGAGGCCAGACAGGTGGAGACCGAACACCAGAGCAGATTACACAACATTCACACACAGATGGAGAGACTCCGCCAACAACAGCAAAGCTTACAACAGGTTATAAACACACACACACACTTGACCTCAGTACACAAACAGCTCCTGGATTCATCACGATGTGTTTCATCACAATATGATCTTGTATTTATTTTTTGAGCCAGCAATACGATATTTAATAAAAAACACTTTGAATGCTACTTGCACTGCTTTGTTGTTATATCACAATCTGGTGTGCACGCAAACAGGTGGGTTAAAACAAAAATATGCACTTCATACAAAATATTTATTCAACTTGCTCGAAGACGCATTTGAGGCAAATACCGTGTGTTCATGTCATTCGCATCGCCCCGCGCGCAAGTTCACGTCTATTCGCATTGACTTTGTATGTAGTCTACTTGCGCAAATCATTGAATTCACGTTTGGTGTGTACACCCTATTATAGCTTTTTGCATCTGAACTCTTCAATTATTTTGTGACAAATGCTGCGTACACACCAAACGCAAAGCATCTCGTTCCTTGCTCTAGATAACTCGTGGGATTTAACTTTGTGTCATCTGAATTTTTCGCTTGAGTTGAATATTTTTATCTCGCGGGAAGACGCGTTTAGGGCGAACCGCGCGCATTTTCCCAGCAATCCGCACAAATTAGTGTCATTCGAATCACCCTATGCGTATATTTGTGTATTCACATTGACTTTGTATTTAATCTATTCGCACGAAAAATTGAATTTGTGTTTGCCCCATTATAGGGTTTTCAACTCTTCAGTTATGTTTTGACTAATGCTGCGTACACACCAAACGCAAAGCATGGCGTTCCTCGCTCTAAATTACACGTGGGATTTAATCCGAATATTTTCGCTTGAGTTGAATATGTTTATCATGCGCAAATACGCGTTTTGAGGCAAATAGTGTGTTTTCGCGGCAAACGCGCTGTCCAACCTGGGTCATTCGCATCCCCCTGCGCAAGTTCGCGTCTTTGCATTGACTTTGTATGTAATCTACTCGTGTAAATCATTGAATTCGCGTTTGGTGGTTCCCCTCTATAGAATTTGTAAAATCGAACTCTTTGCATTTGATCAAACAGCTTCCTAAGGTTTTACTGTTCACACCGATATGAGTTTTACAGAATATTAAAGGTGTACACCTCTATTTTGAGCGCCAATAAAATGTTACTTTTCTAATGAAAGATTAATATGTTTGACACAAGTATTTTTGTCTACAAAAGTAATTTTAAACTTTTAAACATACAGTTTTTCCAAGAGATAAAAAAATTAGATCATGACAAACACTTTAATTATCTGTACTGTATAGGGATGTGCATCGATGCATCGCGTTCCCATTGAAAAGACCCGTCTAAAAATCGATTCTGAATCGTAAGGCTCTGATTCAGTGTTTCGATCAGTAGGAAGTCCTTATCAATCTAAAATCACCATGAGTTTGACTCGTTTATAACGAGTATTTAAAAAAGCAACACTCGTCAAACACAATCATTCAAAATCTTCTCTATTATCATGAAAATACCTGAAACAATCTGAAGAACAGCGATATAAATATTCATGTAGACATTTCCTGGAATAGTGTTTGTAATGGTACTTTTGTGGCACAAATGGTGTTTCTAAGCGAGAGCGCCCCCTGGCTTTTGAATGTGGCGGCATTTCACCGTAATTCATTCGTTGAGAAAACGCGCATTTGCCCGATTAATTGTCACAACCCTAGTACTGTATATATGTAACAAGATAAACAAATAGTCCTGAGGATCTGAACAGTTAAGACTGAAATGTGCAGAACAAAATTTCTTGGTCAGCAGATTTTGATTGGTTTATGATGTACTGCAGGATTGTCTCTTTCAAGAGCTTTTCTTTCATTGATATCATCATCATCATCAGACTTAATGTGTTCACACTGTGTTTCTCTCAGGAGCGTTTGAGAATGACAGATCATCGCAGAGACGTAGAGAGAATGAGACAGAGTTTACCATTGAATCCTCCAGTGAATCCTCTGAACACAGCACCTGTAATCACAGGTAAATCATCATCATCATAGTTCATTCACCTTCACATCAATGAAACATAACTGATGATCTCTCTTTATGTGTGTGTGTGTGTGTGTTTGTTAGATTTCTCTCCAGTATTAAGTAGCACACACCTGACATCTGCTGTGAATCCTCAACCTGGTGAACTACACGCCAAACTCGCCCTCATCAAGTACACGGCTGAGAAGGTAAATCTCATATTCTGCTCTACAAAAGGCAAAAGACTTTAACTCACTAGAGCAGGGGTAGGGAAGTTTGGTCCAAGAGAGCCACAGTCCTGAAAAGTTTAGATCGAACCTTAATCAAACACACCTGAACAAGACAATCAATGTCTTTAAGATTACTAAAGCCTCGCAAACTAGACTTTAGCCCTGTCCCAAATGGCGCACTTCATGTGGACTTTCGGACTTGTGGCCATAAATTGCGCGTGGTTGCTTAGTCTACGAGTCTGTAGGGTGTCCCATCTTTATGCTTTGAAGTGTGCTCATCAGCACCTCCTTTGCCCCCTTGATGCAGTCTTCAGCTAAGCCCACACTGCAGCAGGCTTCGCGCTCTTTACCAACCCAGAAGTCCTTCTGAAAGAGCAATCAGATGACGTTAGGGATGAGTTCACACTGACGGGCAACTTCTCTACCCATTTCCGGTGTGATGCACGAGTCTGTCCCAAAATACGACTCCGGTGCACCCACGTGGACTCGCATCAACAGTCCCTAAAGTCTGCACTACATGATGTCATCAAAGTGTGGACTTTGAGGAGGACCACAAGTCTGGAGTGTGCCATTTGGGACAGGGCCTTTGAGTACATTGCTGCAGGGACGTACCAGCACAGTTGTACTGGTCACAACTGGTGATACAAATTCTCAGGTCAGAGTTCACTAGACAGGGATTAGACTAGTCATAAGCCGTTTCTCAAAGTCAAGGAAGGATCCTCGGAAGCCAGAATTTCGAGGAGGCTACGTCATCGACGTCCGTCGAAAGGACTGTTCCAATGTCGAGGATTCTCGGAATTTCAGTCAAGGACTGAGTCCTTTGTTCAAGAAATATCCCATATACAGGAAAGGATGCATGTGTGTATCCTTCATGCTCTTCGCGCGCTGAAATCACCCACAATCCTATGAGCGCAGCACAGAAAGCCCACCGTTCATTGACACATTGACGTGCACTTGCTAGCCTGATCTATTTAACGTGTTCTCCGAATGCTTAAGACACTGGTCACCAATCCTGGTCCTGGAGGGCCGGTGTCTCTGCAGAGTTTAGCTCCAACCCTAATCAAACACACCTGAAGCAGCTAATCAGGTGTGTTTGATTAGGGTTGGAGCTAAACTCTGCAGAGACACCGGCCCTCCAGGACCAGGATTGGTGACCACTGGCTTAAGAGGAGCCTCGCCTAGCCTCTAAAGGAAGTGACTTGTAAGGACTAGTCCTGCCAAGGAAGTTTCCTTGACATTGAGAAACGGCCATTGACTGTTTCCCGATCCTGGTCCTCAAGCACCCCCTTCCAGAAAGTTTTAGACGTCTCATTTTAAACAGCCGATTCAACTCATCAGCCTCCTTCCAGAATGGTAAACATGTCTCCCTAACAAGCTGATAAGTTAAATCAGGTGTGTTAAATAAGGAGACATCTAAAATTTTCTGGTAGGGGGTACTTGAGGACCAGGATTGGGAAACACTGGTCTAGTGAAACTGATCTGTCTTTTGCAGGGCAGCATTCATAGTCACATGTAATTGCCTATAAACTAGGGGTGGGGAACCCTGGTCCTGGAGGGCCACTGTCCTGCAGAGTTAAGTTCCAACCCTAATTATACACACCTGAAAATTTTTATTGAAGTCTTCAGGATTATATGGAAATGAAATTCAGGTGTTTTATTAGGGTTGGAACTAAACTCTGCAGGACAGTGGCCCTCCAGGACCCAGGGTTCCCCACTCCTGCTATAAACAAATATAATGTACACAGTCCACCTTCTGCATATGGTAGTTTTTCAGTTTGTTATATATTCAAACTCCCAAATGTCGGCTGATCCTTGTGCCTTATTTCAGCAACATTTAAAAGAATGACTAATGCACCATGTGATACTAGAAGTTTCAACTCAATGCAGTTGATAGGAATTTGAACATTTCTTTGCAGTTGAACAATCTATAGAATTATAAGATTTTACTGAATTTGACCGTTGCACACTTTCCTAAACAGTTTCTTAAAGTTTGTAGCTACTGTCATATTTGAACACTATCCCAATTCTTATGCTCAATGATTTAAAGACAATACCTAACATGGTACATTTGTCTCAACAGGACAGAGACTTCTTACAAGAGGAGCAATATTTCCTACAGACCTTGAAGAAAACTTCATATAACTCCATCTTAAACACATGACCACATGGACATCAGAAATTGTTTTATACCCTTTATTAAATGACTTTGATACTTTAGTAAATTTATGCATTTGAGTTTTGTCTCGTCTTTCCATTTGTCATCACATCACGGTGGGGTGTCTCCATTCCTAAAAAGCATTAAATAAATCCATTAGTGAACAAGTCACTTTAAACATTAAACACATGAATGATCCATACAAGCCTCAGGTTACCATAAGTCCACACATTATTTTCAGACAGGGATAACTTCTTTCATCACAGGCTGTAACAACCTTTTCATGGATATTTAATGGACTGTCATACGTACCAGTTTCACAAAACACCCCAAACAGCTCCAGGTGGTGGTCTTACTCAATCTGTAAGTAAGAAGTAGTCGAGGTCAGGTTTGGTGATGTTACAGGTTAAGCCTCTGCTTTTCTTCAGTTTCCTCAGAATAATTTTGCTTTGCTATCGTCAGTTATCGCATAAGACGGCACTTCCTATGTAGCGTTTTCATCTTTGGAAAGCGTTTAAAAAAAAAAAAAACATAACTTAAGCTGATGTTTACCTGATCAACTCTCAAATGTTCACGTGCAGATCTTGAAGAGCACCTGTAGATAGACAGTTCAACATTAGATGTTGCGTTTAACAATTGTGTTCATAATCACTGCAGATTATGGTGTTTCTCAGAATGATTTTGCTTTGCCATCGTCAGTTCTCGCATCAGACGGCACTTCCTATAGCGTTTATCATCACAGAACACAGTCAATATCAGTTAATAATCTGCAATGGGTTAAAGCAGGGTATGGGGTTTTTGGGCCAGAATTGAAGGGACTTTCTACCTTCGAGTTCACCCAAAAATACTGTCATTTACAAACTCTCATCTTGTTACAAACCTGTACAAATGTCTTTGTTTTGATGAACATGAGGAATGTTTTATCGATCGTTTTTGAGCGCCACTCACTTCCAAAAATTCTATGCAAGTGAATAGGGCTCACAAACCATTTTATCAGAAAATAAATTTATACAAGTTTGTAACATGAGTGAAAAAATTCATTTTTGGGTGAATTATCACTTTAAATGGGTCTGAATTAACAAAAGCAACATAGAACAGCTTAGAGATAAAAGAGCATACAACTCACCACTTCAATAACAGTGAACATTTTATCTTGCACGAGTAAAGTGGCCACGAGATCATCACACTCATATCATCCTGCCTGCAAAAAGACAAGTGATGAGTAAAATTAGTACTTTATTCCCTAAAAAGCATTAAATAAATCCATTAGTGAACAAGTCATTTAAAACATGAAACACATGAATGATCTGTACAAGCCTCAGGTTACCATAAGTCCACACAATATTTTCAGACAGGGATAACTTCTTTCATCACAGGCTGTAACAATAATGGACATTTAATGGTCATACGTACCAGTTTATCACCAAACACCCGAATAGCTCCAGCAGGTCTCACTCAATCTGTAAGGACAGAAGAAGTCAAAGTCAGGTTTGGTGATGTTACAGGTTAAGCCTTTGCTTTTCTTTAGTTTCCTCAGAATAATTTTGCTTTGCTATCGTCAGTTATCGCATAAGACGGCACTTCCTATGTAGCGTTTTCATCTTTGGAAAGCGTTGTTAAAATCACAGAAGAACTAAAGCATATATTTACCTGATCAACACTCAAGTGTTCACGTGCAGAACTTGAAGAGCACCTGTAAAGAAACAGTTCAACATCAAATGTAGCATTTAACATTGATACTTTATAGGTTAAAAAAGTAATAAACTTATGGATTTATGGATAATTAATTGTACTGCACGAGCACATGGCACGCCATTACTGCACAACTGATTCTCAATTTTCTTTACATAAACATTAACTTTCGGAAGTCGCCAAACACTTTACTTACATTTCTCATGGTGGTCTGGACGCTGCGTGATCAGATCCACGTGTGTTACAAATCATGCTTTAATTTGATTAGATTTTTTTTTTATCAACAATGCCAGCAAACAGCCGCGTGCTGAGAAAGAAAGAGAGCGAGGAAGAGCGCGCATGCGCTTTTATATACTTGCGTGCGTCACAACCCACGTGACAATCTGACGTCTGCGCGCTGGGAAAGTTACGCGTTTACAAAATAAAAGTAATTCAAATAATAACAAATAAATAAATACTTTAAACATTTTCGTAATATAAATACTACGAAATTCTAATTATTCTGTTAGGTTATTTGCTTATTTACTTTTATTGATTAAATTATTGTGTTGAAATTCAAGTCAGAGATATTGTTTGTGAAACCTAAGTTTTCAAGTTTTCAAGTGTTTTTTGTTTGTTTGTTTGTTTGTTTGTTTGTTTGTTTGTTTGTTTGTTTGTTTGTTTGTTTTTTCAATTATGTGTTGTATTTTCACAACACAAATGCAGAATTTTACATGAACATACAAATATTTTTGCATAAAAATCCCAATTATAACTCTTCCTATAAATATTTAATTTGCCTTGCCAATTGGGATCATATTTATTATTGTTTTGACAGTAGTTTCTGTTAATTAAAGATTGAGAAATCCAAGGAAAAATACAGCATGTGCATGTGTTTTCCACATACTGACTTTATAAATCTGCCCCCCCCCCCACTGAAAAAAGCTAAAACCAGCATAAGCTAAGTATTAGCTTTTTACGATTGTCTTGTTGGACGTAGCTGGTCAGGTTAGAAGACCATGTGACCAACCAGCTAGACAAGCATTGCAAGGCAGGGAGGACCATCTTAAACCAGCTACTGCCACCTTTAATTAGAGGAGCACTGCTCCCGATTGCAAACTTTAGAAGTAGTGCAGTAATGTTAAATAATACAATAATAACTATAATAAACTTAAAAAATTAGCAAAAAGTGTGTTTTTAAAATGTTATTACCATTTTTACATCATAACACTTGCTGGAGTTAGTTAAAATGCTATAGTATTTTAAGCATGAATCTTGTTAAGATCATATTTTTTAATATGTCCCATGGCAATATTATTATTTTCTGTGCGCTGCAATTATATGGTATTAAAATCATGGCACAATTTCAAATACTGTTCTATATACGTTAGTTGTTTGTAAGTATACAATAACATGATATTTTTTGACATGTTTCGGTTATTTCAATGTCATGCGCTTTTCTGTCACTAGGGAGAGATGTTTTGAACCCTCATGCGCGCGCGCGCACACACAAACATACATCTGCTCACACAGAGTCCCGTGGCAGCAGGCTCTCACTCACTGCAGCAACGTCCCGTCACGGGATGGATGAACCGCACGCGTCGCAGCGGCTGGGAAACGGTCCCGCCGCGGGCGCGCACATGCACGGTCTGTTCACGGACACGGAGACAGGGCAGCTCACATACAGTCTGGATTTGACGGACAGTTGCCTCACGGTCCAGAGGATCACCTCTTCTCCATCACCACCGGAGCATCTGGACCTGCGCGACTGCGCGGGGAGCCGCGCGCACCTAGCCGAGTGCGAGGACGGGAGCGCGTACCTGTGCGCCTATTTCTACCCGTACCGCTACCGGTGGATGGGTTCGAGTCCAGTTCGACACAGGGACGAGCGGTGCTTTCGTCTCGATCAAGATGATGATGCGCAAGCGAACCTGCGCGAGGCGGAGCGGTGGGCGCGAGCCATCCAACAGAACAGCGCGCGCTGTACTGGACACACAGGCGGTGAGAAACAAACTTTTTTAAGAGTTTAATTCATAAAACGACTTTAGGAGAGGAAAACTGTGAAACACTTGTTGTAATGGTTATAATGGGAGTTGTATGGAAACTATAATGGTCTGTGCGCGTCTCTACTTATGTTGGGTTCTATTGGTGGGATGTTATCTAAACAGTGTTTTTGACATGAAAAATTACTGACTTTTGGGCACATACTATGGAAATGCAACTTTTTAGACTTGGCACAAAAAGTACCATGTTAATATATTGTTCCCAAGTCGAAAACTTGGTGTTTCTGTGGTACATGTCATGGTGGTACGATGTTTCATTCCATTCACACACAGTTGAGCTGTAATGTGGTGATGAAAAATGAATATTTTCCAGGAAGAAAAACATGCATCAATTAAAATGCCATTCCTGTTGAGAACAAGTTTGACCTGCTCGATGACTGTCAGTGTAACCCGTGAACTGATTCAGTCTAAACTCTCAAACTAAGACACCTAAAATCTGGTTTCACAGGTGTTCAGAGAATATGCACTTTGAAAAATAAATGTGCCATTTTACGCTAAATATGAACCATCCAAAGAGGTTCTTTATGATGAAGAAAGGTTCCTTTATAACAGGAGTGGGGAACCCTGGGTCCTGGAGGGCCACTGTCCTGCAGAGTTTAGTTCCAACCCTAATCAAACACACCTGAATTTCATTTCCAAGTAATCCTGAAGACTTGAGTTTGATTTTTCAGGTGTGTTTAATTAAGGTTGGAACTAAACTCTGCAGGACAGTGGCCCTCCAGGACAAGGGTTCCCCAGCCCTGCATTATAAAAAGGTATGAAAGAAATGGTTCTTTGAAGATCCTGTGACTGAACGGTTCTTTGAGGAACCAAAAATGATTTTAATATTTATGGAATTGCTTTATTATTAAGAGTGTGAGTGGATATGAGGTGTCGGACTCTGGAGGGACAAGGGTCTGTGTTTTTAGTTGCAACAATAAGTGCTGTGGTTTCTAGAAGAACAAACAGAGGTCAACCCACAAGTACATTACTTTTAGTTGATTTTTTATGGCGCTTCACAGGTACTGGTTTGGAGTGACTTTTCCAGTACAGTGCATGCACGTCTCCTTAAACACTGACAAGTTCTCTTATTAGATCAGATTTGTTTGCATGGCATTCAGTTTATTTAGGCAGAAAGACTTTAATTATGTCCCACATCATCTGCCAGATTAAAATCTTTGAAGCCTCCTCCAGAGAGATGCATCTGTGATTCTCAGTTTCTTCAGCTGAAATCCACTCCAGTTTCATCTCCAGAGAGACTTGGTTTCATGGGTAAAGATATTTGATCAGACTCAGACAGATCTGGGGTTCCACAGCAAAAATCAGGAGGTTCTGATGAGGTCATTTTAATAATGACCCTGAGTAACCCTGAGGGTTTGGTGACAGATTGTTTTAGATTTGCTGTATTCTCATGGACGTAAAGCACAAGCCAAAACAATACCCAAATGTAATTATTCATGTTTGTAAATAGTTATTATTTATAAGTGATGTTTGTAAAGCTAAGCATCACAATTCCTTCCTTATATAAAACCTTAACCCTTTAACTCTGGCTGTAGTCAGTTAAAAGGTGATTTGTGTGGCTTTGCTGGAATTGTTTTTACAAACAGGTTTCTCAAACACTCCTCCACTTCATGCAAACAGGCCCATAAACAGCCAAAAGTTGACATGTCAAGCCACTAGTAAAGAAGAACAATGTTTTGAAAGCACCACTGAGTGTTTATAGTCTTCAAAAAACCTTAACTTCTGAAGAAAATCCACTTCTTTGAACGTGCAAAATCACTGAAGATAAAACTATGCAAAATTGCACATTTGCAAAATTGCAAATGATTAAAGTCAGAATGTAAAAATGAAGCCTACATTAGGTTGCACTGTGACTGCGACTTTTGAGTTATTTAGGCACACAAGTTTGAATGTGATCCATGGTTGTTTCATGCAATGTCATTCTTTCAATTTATCTTCTGAGCACTTAGATGACGTTTAGCTGATTAATACTTTTAAAGCTGAAAAGTATTTAATGAACATATAATTCATCTCGTGAGCATTTGGTCATTATCATTATTTTTGAAGGAGGTGGCATTTTGCATCTGAGCCCTTCATATAGGTTAATGTAATGTATGATGACAGTCGGCACGGTGTAGCATTGAGTGCTCAGTGTCTCAATACAGTATGTGATTAATTTATGAGCCTGTTTCAGCATATGTGATCCAGAGCAGATGATAATACACTATTTAACAGAATACATGCATTTTAAATGAGCTTCTCCATTTTAGCACAGAGAACTGAAGTAAAGTCACATGTGAATTGTCCTTCATCTCTGGATTGGAAAGGAAACAAAATCTACATATTTCAGATTTAATCTTTTAACTAAAAGCTGAGAGATATTAAGAGTTTAGGATGACAAATCTTTTATTTTGTAGGAGTTGTCCTTGACGTTTCAATCATTGGATGGGAGTCATATTGTGCTTCAGAGTATTTCAGAGCATTCCTTTCTAAGAAAAGTCAATGCAGTAATTTAATGATGAATGAAAGAAGGTTTAGGGCAGATAGCAAATGATAGATTTGAAACAGTATCTTACCATTGGGACATGTGGTGAGGATCTGGATTTGACCGTCAGATTTCACGTCCAGGTCAAAAATCCTCTTCAGAAGTGTGTTGGTGTTTCAAATGTGAAGCTGAAATACATTACATTACACAAGTGACGTCACTGATGAATGTCATTTCATGTGGACTTCAAAGAATCATTTATGAGTGATGTCATATGAATATTACTTGTGCATTCAAAATCATTTCTATACATTACTCCCTGTGCTGTGCTTTTACATGAAAGAAAAGCATCTGTGTGTGAGTTTAATTGTTTTCTGATGTGTATGCTCATTTAAATGCAGTTACTGTAGTAGTAGAGAGTAATTGTGCAGAGAGAGAGAGAGAGACAGCACAATGTACTGACAGACAGTTCACAAGTTCACAAGATCTCTGGTCAGCGCAGTTTTCCCTAGAGCAAGTGTGGGAGATAGAGAGAAGCGATCTGTCTGTTTCTTTCTTTGTCACAAGTCTATAATTCCCTCTAGAGTTTCATCTCCCATCGCTTCAATGACCTCTTATCCTTGACCTTTTTTCTGTCAGACCGTATCTGATCAGGGATCCCTGCATACATTGGCCTGGTTGTTAAGATGTCATTATTTATCTCAAAGATCAGACTTATGATTTTCACAATAACAACAAAACACAAAAATTCCAAAAGATTCACATTACAAACAGAAGTGACCTTAGCTCCATCTGGAGACCAATATCACATAAAGATTTAGGGGTGGAACACACAACACCTTAGCAGCCACCCAAAACACCCTAGAAAACCTTCATAAATACAATAGTACCCACTCAGAACGCTCTGGCAACCTCCCAGAATACACTAACAGCCACCCAGAACATCCTAGCAACCTACCAGAATACACTACCAGCCACCCAGAACACCCTAGCAACCACTCAGAACACCCTAGCTTAGCATCTTTTCTGAATACCCTAGTAACCACCCAGAATATCCTGGAATCACCCAGAACACTCTAACAACCAGAATCCCATTGTAGCCATTGAGAACACCTAACAATTCCCAGAATTCCATAACAACCACCCAGTAAACCACCATAGCTATCTCCCTGAATACCCTAGTAACCACCCAGAACACAGCACACCATAACAACCCAGCAGAATTCCATAACAACCCCCAGTAAACCACCATAGCAGTGTCCCTGAATACCCTAGCAACCACCCAGAACACCCTAGCCTAGCAACCTTCCTGAATACCCCTGTAACCACTCAGAATACCCTGTAATCACCCAGAACACGCTAACAGCCACCCAGAACACCATAGGAACCTCAATGAATACCCTAGTAACCACCCAGAACACCCTAAAAACACCCAGAGACACCATAGCAACCACCCAGATACACCTTAGCAACCACCCAGAACAACCTTAAAACACACAGATACACTTTAGCAACCACCCAGAACACCCTAGCAGCCACCCAGAACAACCTATAAACACCCAGAGACAGCAACCACCCAGAACACCCTACAAACACCCAGAGACACCCTAAAAACCACCATTAATACCCTAGTAACCATCCAGAACACCCTAACAGCCCCCTGAACCCATTAACAACCATCCAGTACACCTTAATGACCCCAGAATTCCCTAACAACCATTTAGTACACCCTAACGACCCCCAGAATTCCCTAACAACCATCTAGTACACCCTAACAACCCACTAGAACTCCCTAAAAAACAACAACCACCACAATGACCCCCTCCAGAATACCCTAACAACCATCTAATACAGCCTAACGACCTCCAGAATTCCCTAACAACCATTCAGTACACCCTCATGACCCCCCAGAATACCCTAACAACCATCTTATACATCCTAACTACTACCAGAATTCCCTAACAATCATCTTATACACCCTAATAACCACAGACTTCCCTAACAACCATCAAGTACACCCTAAGAACTCCCCAGAATTCCCTAACAACCAAAAACAATCATAATGCCCCCCCAGAATACCCTAACAACCATCTAATACACCCAAACGACCACCAGAATTCCTTAACAACCATCTAGTACACCATCATGACCCCCAGAATACCCTAACAACCATTCAGTACATCCTCATGACCCCCAGAATTACCTAACAACCATCTAGTACACCCTAAAAACCTTCTAGAACTCCCTAACAAACAACAACCACCATAATGACCCCCAGAATACCCTAACAACCATCTAATACACCCTAACGACCACCAGAGTTACCTAACAACCATCTAGTACACCCTAACAACCCACTAGAACTCCCTAACAAACAACAACCACCATAATGTCCCCCAGAATACCCTAACAACCATCTAGTACACCATAACAACCTCCAGAATACCCTAACAACCATCTAGTACAACATAACAACCTCCAGAATACCCTAACAACCATCTAATACATCCTAACTACTACCAGAATTCCCTAACAACCATCTTATACACCCTAATAACCACAGACTTCCCTAACAACCATCAAGTACACCCTAAGAACTCCCCAGAATTCCCTAACAACCAAAAACAATCATAATGCCCCCCAGAATACCCTAACAACCCCCTAGAACTCCCTAACAAACAACAACCACCATAATGTCCCCCAGAATACCCTAACAACCATCTAGTACACCATAACAACCTCCAGAATACCCTAACAACCATCTAGTACAACATAACAACCTCCAGAATACCCTAACAACCATCTAATACATCCTAACTACTACCAGAAGTCCCTAACAACCATCTTATACACCCTAATAACCACAGACTTCCCTAACAACCATCAAGTACACCCTAAGAACTCCCCAGAATTCCCTAACAACCAAAAACAATCATAATGCCCCCCAGAATACCCTAACAACCATCTAATACACCCTAACGACCCCCAGAATACCCTAACAACCATTCAGTACATCCTCATGACTCCCAGAATTACCTAACAACCATCTAATACACCCTAAAAACACGCTAGAACTCCCTAACAAACAACAACCACCATAATGACCCCCAGAATACCCTAACAACCATCTAATACACCCTAACAACCACCAGAATTACCTAACAACCATCTAGTACACCCTAACAACCCCCTAGAACTCCCTTACAAACAACAACCACCATAATGTCCCCCAGAAAACCCTAACAACCATCTAATACACCATAACAACCTCCAGAATACCCTAACAACCATCTAGTACACCATAAAAACCTCCAGAATACCCTAACAACCATCTAATACACCCTAACAACCACCAGAATTCCCTAACAACCATTCAGTACACCCTCATGACCCCCAGAATTACCTAACAACCATCTAGTACACCCTAACAACCCCCTAGAACTCCCTAACAAACAACAACCACCAAAATGTCCCCCAGAATACCCTAACAACCATCTAGTACACCATAACAACCTCCAGAATATCCTAAGAACCATCTAATACACCATAATGACCCATAGAATCTCCTGGAAATGACCCAGTACACCCAATCATTGTCTCAGTGAGCTGTGCTTGGGCTTTAATCATTCACATCATCATGTTCTTCAGAAAGTGTTTCCATGAGTTGTGTGAAGCATTGGAGTAAACTCTGCAGACATAAGGTGATTCAGTGTTTATCCTGTGAAATAATGAGACCAAAGCCATCGTGGGACAGTGAGTCTCTTTATTTCCATCCCTCAGAGAGCCTTTATATAGCTGTAAACACACACCTGAGGTCAGGATCAGACACACCGCAGCATACACGAGAACACTGAGAACTGATTAGATAACATCTGATCACAGATCAGCTTTCATTCATACAAGAGAAAGGTTTGCCACTCAGATGTTGTTGCTCAAGAAAGGAAACTTAATAGTGTTCTCAATGATGTTTCAATGCTTTCTCAGTATAAGGAAGAATGAAAGATGGATACAGATGGATAGATGTGGATTTTTATTACTGGCTGCTGGGGTTTCTTGGTGGTTGCTTACTGGTGCTTCCTCTGAGATTTTGCATGTAAGTCTGAATGATTTCACAGTTTAGTAACAGATTAACTGCAGAAGAGTGTCATGGGGTAAACATATAAGAGATTTTTAAGCTCAATAATAATGTAAAGAAATAACTTTTCGTCTGTAGAGCTCTGCAGGAATCTTTAAAGCTCGTCAGATTTTTTGTGTTAACAGTGAATGATGTTTTCCTCAGCACACATCAATCAAAATTTTGTCAGAGTCAAGGACATTAAATACAAGCTCATGATCAGTGACCGAATCTCATGAGTCTTCTTATTCCTTTTTACTCTGACTGATAATAAAATATTTTTTGCATTATATTAATGCAAATGTGGCTCAAGGAAATGTGGTTATTGGCATGATCATCACTGCGATTCAAAAACATTAATAGTCCTAAAATAGGCTTCTTTATAAAAAAGTTAAGAAATAAAGTCTCCCTCAAACACACATATGCCACACAAACACGCACACTAAACATATGGCACAGCACAAACACATATACTTGTGTCTTCTCCAAATGTTCTCAGTATTAAAGCAGTGATGCGATGAGTCAGTGTGAACAATCAAAAACACCTCTATATTAATATGCTAATATGTTAATAAGCTTGTGATGTCATACCCATTACATTTTTGCAGCTTAGACCGGAAACACACTCTATGCAGACATTAAAAAGCACCAATTATCAGATTCATGATTTTACATTTCCTTTGTTGTGTAAGTGTGTATTATTACATGTTAAAGATATGCAAAAAACCATCTAGTACACCCTTAAGACCCCCAGAATACCCTAACAACCCCCAGAATTTCCTAACAACCATCCAGTACACGCTAACAATCCCCAGAATTCCCTAACAAACATCTAGTACACCATAACAATCCCCAGAATTCCCTAACAAACATCTAGTACACCATAATGACCCCCAGAATTCCCTTACAACCATCAAGTACACCCTAACATCCCCCCAGAATTCCCTAACAAACATCTAGTACACCCTAACAATCCCCAGAATTCCCTAACAAACATCTAGTACAGCATAATGACCCCCAGAATTCCTTTACAACCATCAAGTACACCCTAACAACCCCCCAGAATTCCCTTACAAACATCTAGTACACCATAATGACCTCAATAATTCCCTAACAACCATCTAGTACACCCTAACAACCCCCCAGAATTCCCTAACAGACATCTAGTACACCATAATGACCCCCATAATTCCATTACAACCATCAAGTACACCCTAACCACCCCCCAGAATTCCCTAACAAATATCTAGTACACCATAATGACCCCCATAATTCCATTACAACCATCAAGTACACCCTAACCACCCCCCAAAATTCCCTAACAAATATCTAGTACACCATAATGACCCCCAGAATTCCATTACAACCATCAAATGCACCCTAACAACCCCCCAGAATTCCCTAACAAACATCTAGTACAGCATAATGACCCCCAGAATTCCTTTACAACCATCAAGTACACCCTAACAACCCCCCAGAATTCCCTTACAAACATCTAGTACAATATAATGACCTCCAGAAATCCCTAACAACCATCTAGTACACCCTGATGACCCCCAGCATTCCCTTACAACCATCAAGTACACCATAATGACCCCCATAATACCCTAATAACCATCTAGTACACCCTGATGGCCCCCAGATTTCCCTTACAATGATCAAGTACACCCTAACAACCCCCCAGAATTCCCTAACAAACATCTAGTACACCATAATGACCCCCAGAATTCCCTTACAAGCATCTAGTACACCCTAACGACCCCCAGAATTCCCCAACAGCCATTGGTAAGTCTACCCATTACATTTTTGCAACTAAGATCAGAAACACAGTCTATGCATACATTAAAAAGCACCAATTATCAGATTCACAAGTTTACATTTCTTTTGGTGTGTAAGTGTGCATTAGTTCATGTTAACGATATGCAAAAGGTACAAACCCCAAAGTAAATGATGACGCGAGTTATCGTCTCTAACGTAAATCTTTTTTCTTGGACTACAACAAACACACGGATTGTAAGCAACAGTTTACTTCCTGGGATTGGTGATGTAGACAAGGCAGACATTATCATAATTCCTCCCACTTCAGACTCACAGCATGTAAGTTAACTCCTGTTAGCATTGCATTGTGAGCAAATCTTTCAAACATGGTAAGGAGCGTCACATTTCCGGCAGATGGCAGGTTTTTAGGCCAATCGCAGCGTACAGATTAGCTGGCCAATCAGGGATACAGCGCTTTTTGAGTGATTTCATACATTTTATATACCTTGTTTTGGCTTTATTGCATGTGTCCTGGGCAGAGAAGACAATCCCAGAATGCACTGCAACAAATCCAGCAAGACAGCTCTGTAGATTTACAAACAAAGCATATGATATATTTGTATAGATGTAAATGTCTATGCAGGCTGATCCGTGTAAAGCACTGAGCATGAGGTTTAATAGTAAATTGGTTTCTCGTTTAATTTCAAGCCTTTGTGGTTTGAGGTAATGAAAGCACTGTAGTGCTAAGAGTTTGTTAGTGTAAATCGTTGTGCGAATGAATTTTAATCAGTCTAAGATCTGTGATAATGACGGCTGTGGGTGTTTCTTATTCTCACAAACAGAGATGTGTGTGATTGAATGAATCCTAGTACCTCTCTTTCTCTCTGTCTTTGTGTGTGTTTTGGATCTTCTCCTGTGACAGTTTGCCGGCGGGTAAGAGTCGGGTTCCTCTGCTGTGCCAACTCCCTGCTGGCGTCCCACTGAAAGATGCCATTCATCCGTATGTGTGCACTATGGTCTGGCACAGCACCCAGAGGAGCTCATTACCGCCTCTTCTCCAGGAGCATTTTGGGATAGGGATGTAATTCAGGTTAAAAACCTCCTGCTGCTGCTTGTTTAAAGACTTTAATCCACAGGACGTGGCAGAGGTCTTTTACAATAAGCCCCTTGAGACCATGCTTTACAGTGATTTACCGTAAGAAAAGTGACTGTATCAAAGTAAAACACTGGTCTGAAGTAGCTTTTATAAAACAAATGTACAACAAAGAGCAAAACTTTAAACAATAAAACATGATAGCACCAATTTACTGAAATACACAAATGACAAAATGCCTCCTGAGACTTCCGTTAACATTTCTGTGTAATGATGCACATGAATAAATAAAAATTCATGTAAAACAATATAAAAACAACTCACGAAACCAGAGAAAAGATACTTTGTTTTTTAAGAATACTTACTGTAAAAAGGATGCAGCATGAAGTTAAAACAACTTGGTTTTGCAAATCAATTCAACCTAATATTTTAAGTTTTGGCTTATGATAAGTTCACATAACTTATTTTTTTAAGTTAAAGTAACATATATGTTTATTTGATTAAATGCTGCAAATATTTACAGCGTAGTTTAGTTTAAACACACAAGTAGTTGTAAGATGAATAAATCAACTCAAAATTATATCATATAACCCACAGTGGTGTGAAAACCGACTGAAGTCAACTTCTAAGCAAGGCATCTGTTATGAATCACTGAAATCACTGTTAGACATCTGCAGAAATGTCCCGGGGTAAACTAACATGCTGGTTCAAGTTGGTTTATTGATGGTTTAATGTAGGTGAAGTTGGTAACTCCACATATGAAAGCCACAACATAACAGATACTCTAAAAAATGCTGGGTTTATGCAGCGTTGGGGCAAAAGGGACAAACCCAACCCACTGGGTTAAATTAATTCAGACCCTAAGGGGTGGTTTCCCGGACAGGGATTAGACTAGTCCTAGACTAAGATAAATGTAAGTAATGTTTTTAGTAAGGCATGTTTGTTAAACGTAGTTATATTTCCTAATTAAACTAAGGCCTTGTCCTGGTTTAAGCCAATCCCGGTCCGCGAAACCACCCCTTAATGGGTAAAAACAACCCAGCATCCCATCCGGCCAAAAAATATTTTTTGAATGTTTTAAATATATTTTAAAATATACAAATATTGGCAAATAAAATATTTGCTGAAATCTATTTTGGAATATATACCCAAATATTTGGGCTTTTTTGTATATTTTATAATATATTTTAAAAATAAATTTAGCCCTTCATATATTTCAATCTAAGTAAATATATTCATGTCGCATTTGAAGAAAAACTTTGTTTATGTTACAAACCTCTAAACATAACAGTTTTAAAAGGTTTCAAATTAAGCATAGTTTCAACTTCAAAAATATACTTTATAAAATTAACTTGTATGTAGCATATATTCAAAATATGTTTTTCTAAAGAATATATTTTTGCTGTATGGGTTGTAAAATTAAAAATGTATTTGCCCTTGTAATACATTTTAAAATATATGTTAATATATAAGGTTAAAACTAAATATATTCCCAAATTCAAAAAATATTCAATCGAGCATTACTTTCTTACAAAATGTATTTAGCATATATTTCAAATATATTTTTGGTTAAAGAAATTTATTTTTTTGCCATTTATGGGATATATCAAATTCCAACTTGAAACCAGGTTGGGTTCATCCACTTTTTGACGCAACGTCAAAAATAATTTGAAAATAAAAAAGTGTAGCTGATCAAGCAGAATAAACATCCTCATCTGTCTGGTTAGCAACAAGGTTAAGCTAGTTAAGCAGCATGGTGCATCTAGGAAAAAGGCTAGTAAACTGGGCCCGGTTCCCCGATAACGTTCACTCTTAGCGTGCTAAGAAGACTCAAAAAGATATATCTTACCAAAGTTGTTGATGTTCCTAAGTGTGTTCCCCGAAGTGTCTCTTAAGAAGCTTCTTAACACGCTGCCTCTAAGAACGACGTACAATGGCGCTGTCCCAAGTGAAGGTGCTGAATTATTTGCAATCGATCACTCAGGGATCGATTTTCCACTTCACGCGAATGTGCATTACGACGTTAAGAAAGACAACACGTTATATACAAATGGAACATTACTCAAATTATTCCAGTCACATTTATTTTAACATAGTTTAAGTTATCCGTAAAATATAGACTATTAATTAAATGATCAAATTGTCAGTAATACGGGTAGACGAACCGGGTATCCCTCGCTCTTTATCCACCCTCCTTATCCCGTTGTGCCACTTGTGCCGCTTCTTGACATGGGTTTTGACTTTAAAAAAATATGTAATACACTTTTATACGACTGTTAAGGTACTTAACAATCAGAATTGATTGCGGTATTTCTGTTTAATGCGGTAGGCTATTGCTTACCATTAATGTTTTCAATAAAAAACAACCTAGGTAGAGAATATGGTCTGAGAAGATCTAGCAGCTCCATAATGAGTTGTCTTGGAAGGCGATTTTTTTTATTTAGCCTCGTCAGGCAAAATGTCAAAAGGTTTAAGGGTTGACGAATAAATAAATTGGCATGGACTTAACAGTTACCGGTGTTGTGTGGAAGTCTGTTCCCCCTATGTTTCCCTTTAGTGTAGTGTTTTTATAGCATTTTTATCACATTATACGTTTATTCTTTATATACATTGAAAGTTTTAATGGCTACTGAGATGTATATGTGTGCATTTATGTAATGTATCTTGACTGTTCTTGATTGTAAGTCATTTATTTTTACAGTATGAATCATATTATATGTATAATATATATTTATTATGTTTGGAAACATAACAGTTTTAAAACAAACAGTAGAGAAAAAAGAAAAGAAAAGAAAAAGACTATGTTAAAAGACATAAAACTGTCACATATGAAATATTTAATAAATTGTATAATAGAATACATGATATTATTGCTTTTTAGTATAACCAATTGAAATCTTTAATCTTTCTAAATAAATTATAAATGTAACGTGATGAAAACGCTATAAACATAGAGGGAACAGACTTCAATGAGGAACAAACACCGGCGCCGTCTTTGATTCATTAGTTCTGATACCAAATAAAGTCAACTGCATAAATAGTCCTGTATCCATTGCAAACATATTTTATTACAAGTCTTAAAAATGTCCATAACATAAAATCATTGTCAGCATACCATAGTTTGACTTGTACTGCGCTGCGCTGATTTCTAAAGACTGCGGCGATAGCGTTTTGCGCTCAAACAACGCTAAGAGATAGCTTACGAATGGTCCAGACCAACCTTACGAAAGTGTGACTTACAGAAGATATACTTAGCGTACGAACGTTTTGGGAATCATGCCATAGAGTTAAGAGAGAGGTTAAGGAATAGGTTAAGAACTGCTTAGCGATAAGAACGTTTTGGGGAACCGGGCCATGGTCTGTTTAACAGGTTATATTTCCTAAATAAACTAAGGCCTAGTTCTGGCTTAAGCTAATTCCTGTCCGGGAAAACACCTCAATTTGTTTAAATGAAATCCTTTTATTATTTACTGCACTGCACATTGTACAAAACAATATATTTTTACACATAATTTTATGGGGCCTTTGTAGAGTCATTACAAACAAAGTCATTATGTGTTGTTGTTGTATGAAAAAGCTGTTTGAAGATTAGCCAGAAAGTCTCTAAAGAGTAAATCGTGACAGAAGTTTTATCCTTTTATAACTTAGACACGATGTCTCTTTACAACTGTATTTACAAGCTACCTGAATTAACCATTGACCAATCTGTGAAAAAAACATAGACAGCCTGACGCTGATGAATGCATGGGTGTGGGTGGAGCCTCTCAATGTTTGTCTTTCGTTATAAAGGCATTTAGTCATTCTTTCGATGGTGAACCGTCATCCTTTACTACGTTTTTCTGTCTTGAACCATCACGGTCACACCCTTCCTACTGTCATACCTCAACACCTGAGGTGTCTTTCAGACCTGCACTGAACATCTCGCCTGTCATGTAGGTCAGTCGGGTCCTACGTGTAAACCGCTCCCCCGGGAAACTAGTCCATCCTGCTGAACTGGATCAATGGTGAACAGGTCCTGAGAAAAACTAACACCAAATATTCCTGTAATATGAATGAACCTTGTTGTACAGCAAAATATAAACAACACTGTGTGTGTTTCAGTCTGTTGTGTGAACATTGGCACTGTTGATATGATTGAATATGAGCAAGCTTCCTCACTGCACAGATCAAAATCAGCCCATTCTCGTGATTTAAATATTAATAGCAGGAAGTGTGAAAAGTCGTGCAATAAATACCCAAAATTTCAATTTTGCGAGCATATGATATACCAGTCCTTCCCGTTCACTTAATACAAGGCATATTTTAATGTTATTTTATGTATCGGTTTCTCTATTATTTTACCATTGTCGCTTGGGTTTGGGGTAAGAACAACTTTTTTTACATAAAATGAAATCCTAACCCAAACCCCAAATCTAATCCCAACTACAATTGACCATGGTTTAAAAATAGACAAAAACATGAAGAAACCTACACTGTATATTAAATGGCATCCTAAAAAACCCAAATCTAAGCCTAAACACAAGCGACAATGGTTTAAAAAAATTAAGGAACCAATACATAAAACGACATGAAAAGATGCACTGTATTAAGTGAATGGAAAGGACAAAAAAGTTTGAATTTGGTGTAAAGTATTGCACGACTTTTCACACTTCGTGCTATTTATACAATGTTCATGAGAATGGGTTGGTCAAAACACAAGTTGTGTTGAAGATATATGAGATAGGATGACATCTGATGTCAGAGATAACACTGGGTTAAATCTCTTACCAGCATCAGAAATGAACAGCTGTCAAGTGCCAAATGTGAAAATGTGGTCTTGATATAAAACACCTTGGGCCCTATCTTGCACCCAGCGCAATTGACTTTGTCCGTGATGCATGTATCATTCCTATTTTGCACCGGCGCACAGCGGGTTTTTCCCTCCACAGACGCACGTCGGCAAACTAGGGAATGAACTTGCGCTCCCTGGGAGGTTCAGCGCAAAAAAGGAGGCGTGTTGCGGCGCAAACCATCCCTGATGCTATTTTGCAGTTCCAAGAAACAATTGCGCTACTAACCAAAAAAAACTAGTCTAAAGTCAGTGGCGCGTTGCGCGTGGTTCTTTATGCAATTTTAAGGGCGCATGCTTGACCATAATGTATAGCGTGCACAACGCGCACACACTTTGCTTATCTAATCTACACAGATGCAACAGTTATTTTTGCAAATCATGAATTGTTACAATAAAAAATATTAACACATGAAATAAGGGGAATCATAGTGGTGAGCATTGTGGTGATAGTTTTTATTTATTATGTGGCTGCGTTAAAAAATTCTCATGCAAATAACGCTTAAAATATTTTCATAAGTTTGTTGTGTGGCTGTATTACGTTTATTTTATGTAAATAATAATTAAAATGTTTTCATAAGAAACCTTAATGTATATGAACTTGATTTGTAAGTGTACTTTGGGGTTGGACCTTGCTTGAGTTTTTTTGGGTCCGATTTCAAAGCCCCCAAACCCTTTCAGCGGTGAGGGTGGACGCAGCGATGTCCTCTGCTGGCGTCAGGTCCTGTGTAGAGGCAGATCCACCTCCCGCCACATGGCGTGTCCGATTTATGCTGGCAAGCTTGGGATTCCACCGTCTCCTGACATCATTGTAGCGCTTGCGGCGCAACGTCCTGGGGATGCCAGCTGATGAGACAATTGTGGCTATTTCCTCTCACGCCTGTTTAACCTATGCTGATTTGGGCGGGTTTCTCCTATCCCCATACAAAACAACTTCTCTGTCTTTGACTGCTCTTACAAGAACGTGGGTCTCCTCGGCTGTGAACCACTCCTGGCGTACGCCTGGTAAATCCGTCATAATAATAGCAACCCGCCATGGAACTTGCGCCCTTGGGTTTAAAGGGAATGTTGGATAGCGCTCTGATTGGTTTATTTGACGTTACGCCCAAACCACACCTATGAATAATGAACCTACTTCAGACCAACCCCTTATTGATTTGCGCCTGGCGCAAGAGTTATTTCTCCCGCCGGGAAAATAGCAACAGCGCCCAAGATCCGCCCACAAAGTCACTTGCGCTTTGCACTTCGCACTTGCATTTCAGATTGTTAAAATAGGGCCCCTTGACTCACATGCAACATTACAACGTCTAGAAGTGAATCTCACATTTTTGACAAAAATATTTAAAGGCATCCCATTCACAATTTTTACCCAATAAAATAAGCTTGAGCTTGGCATAACTACTGTATGAATAAAGAAATCCCTTCATTGTTAGCTTATTTTGTGATAGGTCATCTTGAGGACCCCTGGTTGAGAAACATTGGACTAAAGTCAGTAATAAATTAAATCGATTCTGAATTCGAAATTAGATTAACTGTGCATGTTAAGTAAAGCTACCTCACTCACTTCAATGTATTTGTGTTTACTACAACACTAGTAAATTCTTGTTTACAAGTAATTTAACAAAAAAAAGTGCTACAAACCCCCCAGTAAACAGCCATGTGTCACACTGAACATTACGACTCTTCAGCCTTTGTTTTCAAACACAATGTCATGCAAACATAAGCTGATTCATATTTGTTGTTTTAGGAGGTTATTTACAAAAATATTATTGTAAAAGTGTAATTGATTGCAAGCAATATTCATGTCAAGTAAACACAACCGCCACCAGTGTTGGGGATAGTTACTTTTAAAGGTAATGCATTACAATATCAAGTTACTCCCCAAAAAAGTAACTAATTGGGTACTTTTAATGAAAGTAATGCTTCTGGCCTGCCATCTCCGTTTCCGACTCAAACTGTTACCGCTCAGGCGCGCATCCATAGAGCATGTAATTCTACGTGACTATGTTCAGTTTAATACAGCATATCATTATTTTTTTTAATCTAATTAATTAAACTGAAAAGTAACCTAAATATTAATGTGTACATTTATAAAGTAATGCGTTACTTTACTTGTTACTTCAGAAAAGTAATATTATTACGTAATTTACGTTACTTGTAATGCCTTACCCCAACACTGCTCGTCACAGTGGTGAAGTGTGTATTAAAAGTTTGTATTGTACCCTTTAATTGACTCTTGCACTTCTTTTATTTCAGATGTGTTGTTTTCTGAGGTACGTCGCTCATGTGGCGTGATGGTATTGGTCAATCCTCAGAGTGGGCGGGGTCAAGCAATGGCTCTCTACAACACCCACATCCAGCGGATGTTTACAGAGGCAGATATACACCATACACTGGTCATTACAGGTCTGTAATTCACACACACACGCACACACACACATTCTGGTTTCCATGTTTTGTGGGGACATTCCATAGACGTAATGCATTTTATACCAAACAAACTGTATATTCTATTCCCCTTACCTGCCCCATTCCCTAACCCCAACCATCACAGAAACCTTTCTGCTACTTCACATTTTCAAGAAACATCATTCTGTTTGATTTATAAGCTTGTTTCCTCATGGGGACATCAAAATGTCCCCACAAGGTCACAAAAACACTGGTATTCCTATCTTTATGGGGACAATTGGTCCCCACAACGTGATAATTACCAGGTACACACACACACACACACACACACACACACACACGCATACGTGTTTTAGTACATTTGTGAGGACCATGACCCGAGGGTGTGTTGTGAGGACCCAGTGTTCCCCAGACACTAGAACAATGAAAAAAATATTTTGACCACTAGGGGGGAGTAGACAAACAGAATATCACTTAAAATTTCAACAAACACGATACTCGCGAAACTGGTGAAGTTGGTCGGGGTTGTGAGGACACGGCGGTTGCTATGCAGATTTGAGATCACATAATGGCGGTTTTAAAGACTCATTGGCGGCGGTTTTAAAGAGTTATACAGGTGCTAATCTTTATTAGACTAAACAACTGTTCTAATCACTTAATGAACTTATTTTATTTTTATGTAGTATTTCAGTAATTTGATAGTTTCCTATTTAAAATGTTGTATTTAAAAACATGACTAATTTAAACGTGTACTAATGAATGTAATTGCACTTCAAGCCACTTTTGTGTTCAAATACATTTTGAATTCATATGTTTATAGTATATAGTCTTAAGGCAAATTGTGCAAGTCACAAAATGTATTGTTTTTTGATTAATAGTCACTGACACAAGTTCTTTTTTTTTTACATTTTTTGTTGTGTGTCAGTGAACAAGAATCAATAAAATTGTTAAATGCTATTAGGAAATTATTAACTAAATTAATCTGTAATTTTTTTTAACAAACTGCTTTTAACATAATAAAACTATGATGAACATTTACATTAACATTGACCAATACCATTCAAATTTTTTTCTCATTTTAAAGCTGTTGCATAAACTTAAGATAAAAGGTTTGACATCCACCACAAATGAGAAATCAGAAGATATTTATTTGAATATTCAACACTTTTGAGTATGAATCCAAAGCCTGTCAAAATCAAGCCTCAATATATAACAATGGCTTACAAGGCCAACACTTCCCTTTATTTGGAAATAAATAGTTATAAGTTAAGTTTAACCTTTTTTAAAATCTATTCAGCCGATCTCCAGGTTATATGTGATGTTAATGGTCTAATTAGATTTAATGATGTATGCTAAAAGTGTTATCGCCAGACCCGGTGATCGACTGAATAGATTCCAAAAAGGTAAAACTCAACTTATTAACAGTGGGGAAGTGGGAGAATAAGCCTATTTCCAAACAAAACAGTAAAGTCAGCTCTTAACATGAACAGCTGTATGGTAAGCGTTAAAGAAATATTTCACCCAAAAACTTTTGTTTAATTACTCATACTCATTTTAAATTTTAAAAGAACTATCCCTTTAAGCAGGAAAAAACATGTTTTACTAACAAAAAGTTAATCAATCAACTTTTTTTTCTTTTGAGATTGAATGGTATTGTGCAAATGATTTTTAATATCTCTCCACTCCCTGTTTTGTAGCACTGGTTCTTTCTCTAGACACTCTGTACACTTGTCTTTGCCGGGAACTTTCATTAACATGATCATGTTTCCAAGATGCCGCCAAACTGCCTTTTTTTCAGCATCACTCCAGGGCCTTTTCCTACTCTTCTGCCTAGGAGAACCTATAAACAGTAAACAGAAAGACACAAGTTTAATCTCCAAGTCATAAAACCATACAATGAATGCAAACAGTATGTAAATATTTAAGAAAGTGTGATTGTGGCGTTAACATCAATAAAATCTTTATGTATGCATGTCTTATATTTTTTGTGTAAAATATAGTAATGTTATAGCACTGGCCCGATTCTTGCTTGGAACTGTAGAGTCCTGGTCAGCTCTTAAAATGGGCGTGTTTTATAGATTGTATATAGCTACGTGTTTAACTTCAAATTTACTTAAATATGAAAATAACCAGATTAGAGGTCGATATGCGTTTTTTGTTTAGATGACATTGGCTTTATTAATCACTTTTTGGATATTGTTTGTTTTCAGTAATAGTATGTAAATGCCCACACCAAGAGCTTCACAGAAAAAGAGATGGAAAAATGATCACACGATGGCTGGTTCCTGAAAGGAATGGAGGAAGGAAGTAAATGCAAAAACAACATTTTCATTAAAATGTTAATTAAAATATGTTTTAAATATTTGTGCAATTTTATACAAAAAACCTGTTTGCACCTGTTTTATGTTTATTTTAACTATTGTATAATCATAAAAACTATTTTTGATGAAAAATTAAACACAAAGGTTTTCCATCTGATTATATATTTTTTATATAGCGATTTATAATATTTATAATAGTAATTTAAGTACAAAAACCGGACATATCCGGATATATCCCTTTAGATATATCATGTGATCGATGTCTTGAGGTGTGGTAACCATAGTATAAGCGGAATAATTGACTTTGGGCCATGGAATTATTAGAAAAATAATGCACATTTTTCTAATAATTCAACAGTTAAAGCGTTTATTGATGTTCACAGTGTAATTTTTCATTAGACAGGAGAAAATGCCAGTTTTGTCAGTTAATTTCAAATTATGCACTACCCATGAATTAGATGGTTTTAATGCACACCTTTCAGCCAATCAGAATCGAGTAATCTACCACATTTTATAAATTATTTAACATTTAATTTATACTATTATTAATAATAAATATGAACAAAGGGCTATTTCGTTCAAATTGTTCAAACCGAGATGGTGATAGAGAGGATAAAGTTACAGATTGCAGCTTCAGAGTTACTTTTTAACTCTCTGTAAGGGGTTGTGCACACCAAAACTTTTAAACTCAGCTGAAAATGCCTGAAGGACGCCGAAAGCCAGCAGTTTTTTCAGCTGAGCGCTTTGGTAGCTGTGAGCCGGTTGGTTGCTGTGGTAATATCCCGCCCCTCCTCCACTGTGATTGGACGGCCGTGTGAGAACTGACATTGACGAGCGGAGCTTTTCACTTAAAGTAGAATATTTTTTAACTCTCTGCGCTTAGCGCTGACGCGGAAAAAACTGAGTGCCGGTTTTCACCACCAGAGAAAACCGCTAGCTGCTGGCTTTTTTGAAAAACGCTGAGCTTCTATTGGAAACAATTAAAAACATGCGCCGGCCGCGGGCATAAAAGCTTTGGTGTCCACGTCCCATAAGATTGGGACAATATGTACACCCAGCAGAGTTTTTTAAGATTTTGCTTCGTACAGGTGTTAATAGTACTCCCATTGTGTTTTTAATCAAAAGACAGTAAATATACGAAGCACACGACTGAAAGGGAGTAAGATAAAAGCAATATAAAATTAGTCTGAATATTTTGCCATTTAGAATTTGTTGTTTAGTTTAGTTTAATTTAATTTAAAGTTTGACAAGACAGGATATTGCCACACAAGACCCTGAAATGAGTCAAACATATACATAGTCCAAAACTAACATTAGCTAATATACAATAAAATAATTGTTACACTATTTATAAATTACCTACTACTATAGGTTTTTAATTGCATTATTTTAAAACAGTCAGTTGTCAACTAAAACGGGCTGGCCCGACGCATAAAACTACAGGGCTGAAAATGAGTTCCACTCTGGCCCTGGTAGTCAATTTCATAAACAAACATTTGGGAAACGTATGTGTCTCAGTTAAGACAGGTAGCCTTCAAATTAGTCTTAGCTGTTTGTTAATAAATGTTCTGTTTCAAATATGCAAATTTGTCCGTGTATTTTTTGTTGTTAATTAAAAGTAAATAATTAATTTAATTTGTATCAATCCAAATAAAAAAAGTTTTTACATAAGGAAGTTTGTATAGGCATAACTGCTGTGTGTGACGTCACTTTTTGGAAGAAATTATGAAATGCTTGCAGCAGATGTGTGTTATTTAGTAGCCATTAACAACTTAAACTCGTGCGCCAGTTTCCTAGGAGGCGACATGTTGTGTATTGGTCCATATTTTAATTATTAAATACACATTTTCACTATATTATCAATCACTGATTAATTTGAACAATGCTATGCTTTTTTAATGTAGAAACCTTTTAATTTAGGCGTGGAAGCTGACGTTTTGCCCACCCTCATGCCCCAAAGCAGAGGCATTTTATTAACATTAACGAGTAAATGAAAATCAATAATAGGAATTTGTCTAAATTGACATCCCTAGGCAGCACCAAAATAAATATCCTTTTATAACAAAACACGGGCGCAAAAACACTTACTGATATTAAAGGAATTGTGTTCACTTCATATAAATAGTTTGCAACATATGAAGGAAAAAAGTAGTATACAATAATTTTAGTTTGTTGAAGATTTGCTTTAAAGCTGGGGACACATTTATCGACTAGCTGCAACTTTCTAAGACTGTACACAACACACCTAAATATTTTTTATTTCAACTGGAAGCGATTCTAGTCTTTAACAATAGCAAAAGAGCAAAAACCAAATGACCGAGTCCGTCTACTACACTACACATGTAAAGACTCATGAGACACGACTAATCGCTTTCCCTACTCTCACGATAATGCGATTGCTCAAGATCCAAACAAACATGTTGACAGACGGCAGAAGAAACAGTAGGATATGAGCAAGATCATGGATAGAGCTGCAACGTGGACTTTGTAGTTTGTACTTTACAGCGAGACCTGGAGGTCAGTAAACTTGGTCGACCTTTTTCTGCATCTTTAGCGTGTGCCATATATGGCAGCAGTAACGCCACCAATTGGTGCCGCAAGTCGAAAATATTAAACATCGTTTAACGAAATACAGCAATCATCACAAAAAGTAGTACATAAATTCTAACATTAGATTTAGCGGTTAGGGTCAAATTTCATTCATAATCTTAATAAAATTGTTACATGTGTCCCACGCTTTAATATGTTTAAAGTGTCAAAGACAGTTTTGGTTGTATTAAACACGTTTTGAATGGATGTAGTTTTAGGGGTGGTTTCCTGGACAGGGATTAGTGTAGTCAAAGACTAAAATAAATATAAGAGCTGTCCAAACTGAAAACAACTTGCACTGAGATATCATTAGATACATCAGTGCCCTTTGTTTTGCATCAAAATGCACACAAGTTATGTTTTTAGTGAGGCATGTTTGTTAAAACTACTTATATTTCCTAATTAAACTAAGGCCTAGTCCTGGCTTAAGATAATCCCTGTCCGGGAAAGCCCCTTAGTGTTTAATTTTTCTTGCCATATCCCACAACACTAGTGCTACAAGTTAAATCTGTATTGGTAAACATGAATGATGGCAGTGGAGAAGGCAATCAACTATGGCCACGTACACTGCAAATTTTCAGAAGTGACAACCGCATTTAAATGTGGGAGTGAATTCACTAAATGTTCGTTTTGTGTCTGTACGGAAGAAGACTCACTCCCGAAAATGTGATGATTGACACAGAGATAACCATAGCAACGGTCTGCCGTCTCGTGTGCTTATCACTCACAGCTTTGACCAAAGTAATTTAACAGCATTATGTTTTGCAATAAACCTCCGTCTTGCCGTTGTGTATTGTACGCATTTGTGAGGCTGCTCTACAGCGTGCTGTCTTGCAGTGTTGCCAGGTCCTCATCTTTTTGTCCTTAAATACTGTTTGGGCACTTAACGGTTTATTCGCTTTTGGCTCATGAAGCGATCAAGTTTTTGGTGTTATTAAAGTCTGAAGATGCCGGTCCCAATATTTTGATCTTTGAGGTAAAGCATTTTTCGATTTGTCTGGTTCGCTGTTTTTTTTTGTGTAAGATCTGGCAACATTAGTCAGCAAACGCTCGTGCCTCTGCCATTTTCTGCACCGTGCATTCAGAAGAGTTCTTCCCTTCTAGGTAGGGGTGTGCCGGTTTTAGAATTGGTGATGACGGTTATGACGTGATTCAAATGTGACGGTTCGTAACATAACCATCCAAAGGGAAAAAACGCCCGGGGGGGTTTGCACATTGCGACGTTCATCTGTTATAGGACAACTGACAAACGAGCAGACACTGATTAGCTACTTGCTCTACGTTTATTTAAAATTAACAGCAAGACAACTAGCGGTAAATGTGCTTTCACCGCTATCACCCAACGGCCCCCTTCTTTAGACTAGGAAGCATCTGCCTCTAGCCCGCCGTTTAAAACAATTGACTCTTCGCAGAAAGCTTGATTGACAGGTGATCTGACCAATCATATACTTCTTCACCATCCAAAGCAGTCAGGAGAGTTAGATTAACATTGGAGGATTTAAACTTGAAAAGCAGGGTGTATGGATGGACACCTTTCGGCAGTTAAAACAACATTCCACTTAATGATAAATCATGTTTATTTGATGCTATAAATTAACTAGAAGGACAAGATTATTTAAAAGGTGAGACTTTGTTTAATATGTTTAATATCAAAAGTAACCTGGTCCGTCCTGTGTGTCAGCTCATTGTCAGTGTCCTCTCTGCTCCGCGATGTATTTTTCAATGCGTGAGAACATGGTGGGGCGTGACAGCGGCATATCTTGTTGGACATAGCGACAGTAACTAAGGGGGTCCTGTCTTTGCGAACGGTCAGTTGACCTGATATGTTCGCATGTTCATGAGTTATCTGCACATCTCACTTATGCTGTTTTCCAAAGAATCAAATACAGTTGGAAACGACGTAGACCATTAATAACACAGACTGTTAACAACTGTTTTTAATCAGTATTTAAACATTCTCTATGATAATAAATGTTTTAAAAAATACATTTTAATAACACGGTTTTGGCGGTTAAAGAGTTCTAATGATGGTGTTCAACTATAACCGTCGGTCTCATGGTTATATAATAACCGTCACACCTCTCCTTCAAGGCATTTATTATTTTGAAAGAGAGACCTGTCATGTCCATGATGCACATTTAAATACTTTATTAACTACTAGTTGTTCAGTTCGGTTATGTACACACTATTCAGAGTTTCTGTAAATGTGGTTGTCAGAACCTGCATTTTGCGGGAGTTAATTCGGTTTAGAATGCGGTTGTCAGTCCTGTAAATTACTGAACTGTGTGTGTACAGAACAGGATAAAGCATTTAAGGAATAGTTTACTTTAAAATGAAAATTCTGTCATCATTTACTCATCCTCATGTTGTTCTAAACCTGTATGAATTTTTTTCTGATCAACACAAAAAAATGATATTTTGAGAAATGATGGTAAACACACAGCAGTAAGTGACCATAGACTTCCATTGTAGGAAAAAATATTTCGGAAGTATTGTGATAAATGATGAAGAAAATATTTTGATAAATGATTGTAAGCACACAGGTGACGGTACCCATTAAATTCCATTATAATTTTTTATTCCTACTATGGAAGTCTATGGTCACTATCTGCTGTGTATTTACCATCATTTCTCAAAATATCTTCTTTTGTGTTCATCAGAAAAAAGAAATTCATACAGGTTTAGAACAACACGAGGATGAGTAAATGATGACAGAATTTTCATTTTAAAGTGAACTATCCCTTTAATAGGTGAAGTGACAACCAAATTTATATGCGGGACCTATATGAATTAACTTTACATCAAAACAATCTTACCATTTCTCTTAGTCTTTGATGATCTCTTATTTTTTGTCTTTATGTGTGAGTCAGGGCCTTCTGGGTGAAGAACATAGACAGTTCATGATATATGCACAAACCAAATCAAAACCTACTTTGCACTTCATGTCTGAAAGTCTAGGATGTATACGGTATGATACAATACATACCATCTGAGTTGGAATCATAAGGCTCGTCTGGCTCAGGTCTTTCTTTCTGTGTTCTGCACAATTCTGGAAAAGAGGAAAGAGAACATCACACATTACAAGTTACATCTGTATTGGTAAATGTGAATAATGTGAGTGGAGAAGTTAATCAACTATATGAATTAACTTTACATCAAACAATCTTACCATTTCTCTTAGTCTTTGATGATCTCTTGTTTTTGGTCTTTATGTGTGAGTCAGGGCCTTCTGGGTGAAGAACAGAGACAACTCTAGATTTGTGCATAGCATATATCATGTCAAAAATTACTTTGCTCTACATGTCTGAAAGTCTAAGCTTTATACTTTTTAAACTACATACCATCTGAGTTGGAATTATAAGGCTCGTCTGGCTCAGGTCTTTCTTTCTGGGTTCTGCACAATTCTGGAAAAGAGGAAAGAGAACATCACACATTACAAGTTACATCTGTATTGGGAAAACGTGAATAATGTGAGTGGAGAAGTCAATCAACTATATGAATTAACTTTACATCAAACAATCTTACCATTTCTCTCAGTCTTTGATGATCTCTTGTTTTTGGTCTTTATGTGTGAGTCAGGGCCTTCTGGGTGAAGAACATAGACAGTTCATGATATATGCACAAATCAAGTCAAAACATACTTTGCTCTACATGTCTGAAAGTCTTAAGCTGTATACAGTATGATAAAATACATACCATCTGAGTTGGAATCATAAGGCTCGTCTGGCTCAGGTCTTTCTTTCTGGGTTCTGCACAATTCTGGAAAAGAGGAAAGAGAACATCACACATTACAAGTTACATCTGTATTGGTAAATGTGAATAATGTGAGTGGAGAAGTTAATCAACTATATGAATTAACTTTACATCAAACAATCTTACCATTTCTCTTAGTCTTTGATGATCTCTTGTTTTTGGTCTTTATGTGTGAGTCAGGGCCTTCTGGGTGAAGAACAGAGACAACTCTAGATTTGTGCATAGCATATATCATGTCAAAAATTACTTTGCTCTACATGTCTGAAAGTCTAAGCTTTATACTTTTTAAACTACATACCATCTGAGTTGGAATCATAAGGCTCGTCTGGCTCAGGTCTTTCTTTCTGGGTTCTGCACAATTCTGGAAAAGAGGAAAGAGAACATCACACATTACAAGTTACATCTGTATTGGGAAAACGTGAATAATGTGAGTGGAGAAGTCAATCAACTATATGAATTAACTTTACATCAAACAATCTTACCATTTCTCTCAGTCTTTGATGATCTCTTGTTTTTGGTCTTTATGTGTGAGTCAGGGCCTTCTGGGTGAAGAACATAGACAGTTCATGATATATGCACAAATCAAGTCAAAACATACTTTGCTCTACATGTCTGAAAGTCTTAAGCTGTATACAGTATGATAAAATACATACCATCTGAGTTGGAATCATAAGGCTCGTCTGGCTCAGGTCTTTCTTTCTGGGTTCTGCACAATTCTGGAAAAGAGGAAAGAGAACATCACACATTACAAGTTACATCTGTATTGGTAAACGTGAATAATGTGAGTGGAGAAGTTAATCAGCTATATGAATTAACTTTACATCAAACAATCTTACCATTTCTCTTAGTCTTTGATGATCTCTTGTTTTTGGTCTTTATGTGTGAGTCAGGGCCGTCTGGGTGAAGAACAGAGACAACTCTAGATTTGTGCATAGCATATATCATGTCAAAAATTACTTTGCTCTACATGTCTGAAAGTCTAAGCTTTATACTTTTTAAACTACATACCATCTGAGTTGGAATCATAAGGCTCGTCTGGCTCAGGTCTTTCTTTCTGTGTTCTGCACAATTCTGGAAAAGAGGAAAGAGAACATCACACATTACAAGTTACATCTGTATTGGTAAATGTGAATAATGTGAGTGGAGAAGTTAATCAACTATATGAATTAACTTTACATCAAACAATCTTACCATTTCTCTTAGTCTTTGATGATCTCTTGTTTTTGGTCTTTATGTGTGAGTCAGGGCCTTCTGGGTGAAGAACAGAGACAACTCTAGATTTGTGCATAGCATATATCATGTCAAAAATTACTTTGCTCTACATGTCTGAAAGTCTAAGCTTTATACTTTTTAAACTACATACCATCTGAGTTGGAATCATAAGGCTCGTCTGGCTCAGGTCTTTCTTTCTGGGTTCTGCACAGTTCTGGAAAAGAGAAAAGAGAACATCACACATTACAAGTTACATCTGTATTGGAAAAGGCAATCAATTATCACAGCAATACTAATTGAACTTCCTGAACAACCTTTCAAGGCAATCTTAACAAACCATTCTGATAAACCACCCTTATAGTATTAAAAACACATACACTTACCCTTACAATTCATTTTCTGCATTTAACGCACCCCTCTAAACAAATTCACTCCTTACTATCAACTTGCCAAGAAATCTGGTTTCATATCAGTATACTGAGATATTCATCAAATGGAACTAGAATTCATAATCGGCCGCTCCACTGCATCACAACTTAAAATGTACTGTAAATTAGATTTTTAATATATGAAAAGTGGATTTTAATATTTTTAATTTTATAATATGTTTGTACTGTATTACTCTATATATTTTAAACAATATATAAATATTTAATAAACTGACAGAAAAGTATGTTATTTTTGCCTAGATGACTTCCATACCATCATGCTCTTGTCTAGAAGACGTCCCCTCTGAAGTGCACCCTTCCTTGAGTTTATTAGACAAAGCAACTGTAAAGACAAGTCAAGAGAGACACGTTTTAAATCGCATAAGTCACATGTTCTTTATAAATTCACTTTTAGTATATATTGCTTCTACTTTTCAATAAATAAAACATTTTTACATACCCTCTAGTTCAAGGTCAATCTCATCGAGAGATTTTCCTTTGTATACAGCTGTTCCACATTCTATGGCCATAAGCAGTTTGCTCATTTTTGCCAGCTGTATTGTGTTTTCGGTTAAGCGATAGTATTCCCTATGAACGCGGATGTCATGTCCCATGAATTTTGCCACCTGATCCAACTCGTTATCCTTCAGGTTCATTATTTGACAAAGAGTTGCTATGTGCTTTCTCAGTTGAGTGGAGGTGAGGGTCTCAGGATGTTTCGCATTACACAGATTTGCAAATTTTCTCAGACAGTCTGAGCCTCTGATATGACTATCTGATTTTGCTTTTGCAAAGACATACTTATTGGTGTAAAGAATGCCATTTTCCTGCGTCCTGTGCTCAATGAGAAAATCCAGAGCTTTTTTCATATCTCCAGTAAGCAGCACTGGAACTTTTCGCCCTCTTTTCCCTCTTATCACAATTCTTGTGAAATCATTACTTAGGTCACGTTCCAATTTTGAGAGGCACTGCATAACATCATCATTTAGGGCCTCTGTGTTTTTCTTCTCATATGTCTCAAGTAGCATTTTAGCTGCCTCACCTTGCCGTCTCCGATTAAACAGAATAATTTGTGATAGTATGCTTTCACTTAGCATGATGAATGCTTTGGTATCAGGACCTTCTATCAGTTTCTCATGTGCACTTTCTTCAATGGACTTCAAGTATTTTTGAAGAAGTATTACGTCTTCAGTGAGAGGGATCATTTCCTTTTTGTTCCACTTATTTTCTTCCAGATTTGTCCTTGCACGTTGTGAGACATAGTGGTTCCATTCTGTGCTCACTAACCCTAGGAAGCTCCTCACCCTGTTTGCAGCTACCTCATCTTCTGCTTTGACAAAACGGCCAATCAAGATATCACCAACTGTCTTTAGAGAGTGTCCTAGTTTTACAGCAAGAGATGGTCGATCATAGCGGAATTTTGATTTAGCGAAGCCAGATGCCTTTTTAGCTGCATCCACAGCCAACTGGAACATTGGCGGAATCAAGATATCCTGAAGGTTTTTCACCTTTGCATCTAATGTCTTTGCAGCAATCACAAATCTCCCCAACTCCCTCATTTTCTGACTAACATAACCATCTTTGGATGGATCGCTCCCATGCTTCTCCAACAATCTGTCACCATACTCACAAATAAGTGAATCTGATTTTACTTGAAGAGATATTTCATCATGCAACATCCTACCAATAATTTTACAACATCTCTCTGTTGTATTTCCCTGTATTGGAAGAAGACAGGAAGCTGCTGCTTGCACCCTTTTTTTCTTCCTGAATCCTTCCTGTGGGAGACACATTCGCTTTTTGCAGGAAACCTCGTGCTTCCAGAGCTCTTGTTTTTTGAAGAAACCATAACAATAGTTGCAGGGCAAAAATTCATGTGGACTAATCTCTTCTGATGGTTGTCTATAAGTTACCAATACCCCTTTTCCTGATCCCAAGACAGTGGTATTGTGAATGTAATCACCTTTACAGCGGAGCTGATCCAAAAACAGACGACGCTTCTTAGAATTTTTGGGTTGGCATATTGCCTTAGCCACATCTTCCTCCTTATAATGCTTTCGCTCTAAGTGACGTGAAATTTTACTCTGAGGCTTTTTGCAGTAAATACAGTAATGCTTTTTGTCCCACTTTCTTTGCTTTCCCTTCTCACATGTCTTCACTGTAATTTTTGGAATGACCTCTTCCTTATCATCATCTCCACAGTCTCTTGCATTTTCCAGGTCACCAGTATTGCCTTCAAACCCATGAAATTTTTGTTTAAAACTAGTTTTTATCTGAGCTTCATCAGCACTGCAGTCTTCACTGTCAGAGGATGTGGAAGGCACATATTCACTGTCTGAAAGATCAGTATGACCAAGACTCTGTCAAAAAAAAAAGAAAGTGAAATTGCACCCCCACACAACTACAACCTTAATAATAAAAATAAAGTTAAATTTTAAATTAAAGTTAAAAATGAATAGCTTCATGCTGCAGTTCATGCTGGGTATCAACAAATAACAAATCTCATCCAGGACTCCCAGAATGCACTGCAGCATGAATAAACAATGAACATTTAAAAAAAAATTCTTGTCACCATTTTTGAGATTCATACTCTGATTCTTGATGTTTGTGTGTCTTATTTTGCACAGCAGTTATTTCTTTATGTGCACAGTCTTTCAAAATCCTTCAGAATGATAAACTACTATGAGAGTTTTAAACCTTACACTGTAGTATCACATTATCAACAAAAAAAGGATGCTTTTTAGGAAACACTAAATTAATAAATCTGTTTTCTAGATGATTTTGTTTGACATTATATATTAAACATCACCATTGAATTGCACTATTGTCTTTTCTTATAGCAGTTAGTTATAGCAGTTAGAAAAAAACTAATGAGCTAATAGTCAAGTCCAACCAAAACAAACACTGATCACAACAATGGTGACTTTAAATGAAAGAGCCAACATCTAAAACATAAGTTAAGAAAATAATTCTACAATTAAGATGTAAATGCAATTTTAGGTTTCAAACAAAGATGGTGACAGGGGATAAAGTTACAAATTGCAGCTTTTAACTCTGCTTTAGGGCTGTTTCGAATACCATTTTTTGAGCTTCGAAGCTCTATTAGAAATAAAATCGAATATTCGAAGCTTCGGAAGGAGGGGCTGAACATATTTTTCTCTTTAATAAAGGCAGGAATCTCTGTGTGTGTGTATGTGTGTGTCTGTTTATCTACAGTTTTATTATGTGGCGGATGTGTTGCTGCGGACTCAAGGGAGTGTAGTGCCTTTTTTTCGTGCAATATGGACATGTGACACGTTTAGAATAAACTTTAAGAAATAAGCTTTAAAAATACTACAGAACAGCGCAAGCTGGAAGCGGCGTGCCTGTCACGCGTCCTGCGAGAACAGCATTAGTGAAACAAAACACAAGAGCAATACTTTTAATAAGGTAGCCTAACATTTTTCTAACAAATAAACATTCCCGTATCAGGAATTAGCAGCACAGTAATTACTGACAACGTAGGGTAGGCTATTTAAATAAAACAACGAAAATAAATGAACGAAGTTCAACAAACTGTAATAAAACGGTAGCATACTTTCAAAATCAAGTTTATTTATAACACTTACACCATCAATATGTTTTTTTCATCAGCAGAACAATAAAGAAGATATTTTGCAGAAACCCCAGTGCTCCGTCATGCAAGTCAACCGATCCGCACACTTTAAGAGCTAAAGCATATATATCCAATACAAAAGTAATCCCCCATAACTCTGTGTGACATATTGACGTCTTGTGAAGCAAATCAATCAGTTTTTGCAAGAAACTGAACGTTATTTACAACACTATTAGCGTGAATGCCAAAGCAGGAAGCGCGCTTTCCGTTCGAGGCGATCTCTTCCACTGGTGGTGTTTGGTGGCTGTTGGCTATGGATGTTGGTCTCTCTGCGCCACCTACAGAGCGGGAGCGTGAAGCGCACTTCCTGCTTGGCAAAAGCTCTGCATTAACGCTGAAAAATATTTATATATATATATTCGAATCTCAAAACTGAAAATCGAATGTCAACCCACGGAACGAATATTCGAATATTCGAATTTTCTGGTCCAGCCCTACTCTGCTTAAGAGTTACTTTTTAACTCTCTGTAAGATTGGGACAATATGTACACCCAGCAGAGTTGATTTAAAGAAAACACCACCTTTTTTCAATATTTTACTATGTTCTTACCTCAATTTAGACAAATTAATTCATAATTATCTTTTTTCAATGCGTGCACTTTTAATCTTTGTACACCGCCTCGTGAATGTGTTAGCATTTAGCCTAGCCCCATTCATTCCTTAAGATCCAAGCAAACACTTTATTTTGTGCGACCATACTTACTGGTGTAAATACTCATGTAACAGTTTTCATTAAGCTTTGTATCGTTAGAACCCCAGTCATGTTTTTGAATGGTCGTGCATCATTCCCTCAGTTTCACCTGAGACGGGAAAAATACTGATTTCAGTAAAGGGCACTTCCTTCTTTCAATGATGTAAAAATCGTCATTTTGCGTCAATGAAAGAAGGAACTGCTGTATCTTTGTTGATGGTGAAAGACTGCAGACACTCACTCCTCATTTTTCCAAGTTGGGGCTATGGGTGGGACCCACTCACGCTAAAGACCTATTACAGATCAGTGGGTGGGACTTATGAAAATATACAAACACAGACGAAAAAACGATCAGCCACCATCTTTATGCTAAGCTAAGCTAAACAGACGTTGTGGAGCGAGCCAGACTTCATGTTACAATAACAGCGGAAGGTAAGGGATATGATATGGAAGAGGGTGATTTCGCAAGCGTGATGCTTTAATCCGCTGTTCATTGCACCTCTATGAGCTACAATACAGCAAAGAGGTCAGGCAGATGGAGGAACAGAAGCCCAAGGACTAGGCCGGAGCCTGGGCTGGGTAAAGAAGCCCGGACTGGCTAGAGCTTGGACAACTAGTAGTGCCTGTACTCTCACTGTGTGCTTGCTTTATAACATTTCTACATCAGATAAGGATATGGACGTTTGTTTAGTGAATGTTTCCAGGCAAGAGAGTTACTTTGTGCATTTTTGGATGTTTATTTCACAGACGTGTTTCGGCTTATGAGCAGACGCGCTGAGCAGCACGTCTGTGGAGTATATGAGCATGGACGGACTAGTAAGCCTATACTCTCGCTGTGTGCTCTCTGTATAACATTACTGCATCAGATCAGGATATGAACGTTTATTTTGTGAATGTTTCCGGACACTTTTCGCGTGTTTATTTCAAAGACGTGTTTTTCGGCTTACGAGCACTGCGCTGAGATAGCGTGTCTGTGGAGATATTGTGCGGACAACGACTTTGTCTGCTAAATTTTTGTTACATTTCTACTACAAATATGACCCCCTTTCCATAAAGATTAATGTTTATATCAATGAAATGGCCCTTTATATAGGGAAAACATAGAAGTGTTTGGTGGCTTCTAAATTCATCCCTGTTTGGATCCTAAGAAATGAATGGGGTTAGGCTAAATGCTAAGGCATTCACAAGGCGCTGTACAAAGATTAGGTGCAAGCATTGAAAAAGATAGGTATGTATTAATTCATCTAAGTTGAGGTAAGAACAAAGTAAAATATTAAAAAAGGGTGGTGTTTTCCTTTAAAACATACATTTAAAATGCTTACCTGGTCATCTTCTTCACTTCTCTCTGCCTGTCCAGGGCTATGATGCTCTCTTGATCGCTTCCTGCCTCTTTTTTCTGATACCTGTGTAAATACATATATGTTATATACTTATACATATATGTTATTTGTCAACATTGATCAGCACGTTGATCTTGTGCGTATTATGAAACCTAAGAGACAAACATTAAAAGAGATGTGGTGCATACAAATTAATCATATTTTGCTTTAATTAATGAAACTGAACTTTTATCTTGAAATTGTAAAACATTAATGGTGGTATAAGCACATAGTAATGCTATAGTTTATCAGGATATTTAAAACCAAACTCTTATGAAGATTTTATTGTGTATTAAAGACGATTTTCCTCTTGTTCATAACACATGCTAGTGTAATGTCAAATAAAACTTAGAGTATTTGCCTGTAAACAACTGAGGTACTAAAGACGTACCTGCTCATTTTCTTGATTCTGTCTTTCCATTATCTGTTAAATAAAAAATATATATATTTTATCAAGATCACAATAAAGTAAATCATCACAACATTTTAATTACAATGGGTTAAATTATTAATTCACAGGAATGTAGTAAATATGACCAAGTACCACTCAGTCAATAAATGTGACTTTATTTATGCGTTTTTGTTTCATCACAGATATTTCTGCTTATTATTCCTACAACCCTTACAGAAAAACCACATGAATTTCAAATTTTTTACACATGTGAAAAAACACATGGGATCACGTGTGAACAACATCAATATCACATGTGAAAAAACACATGTGATGTGTGCTTGTGGAACATTTTTGTGTTAAACACATGTGATCACATGTGCATAATGTGGTGACACTGTGTTTACATGTGATCACATGTGGACAACATGTTACCACATGTGCTTCACATATTTCACGTGTTTCACATGGGTTTCACACAAAAATGTTCATGTAACTTTCCTGTAAGGGAAATTTGCCTTTACAAGTGTAAAAACTGAATAAAACGTTAAATCCTCAAACTGGAGACATTTTAAAAGTTTGATTTCACCTAATGTTATCAATTTCTTTATGACTTCAATATTTGAGACGATCTTACTCAGTAAATATTAAAGATATCAATGTTTTCACAAAATGTTCATTAAATTACATTATGAAGGATGATTTCATGAAGAAAATCAACTGTATTAAAAAGTTAAACAAGACTTTAGCAAGATTTTCACAGCCAGTTTAGGTTCTAATTGACAAGACTAATTATGTTAATTGAAAAACATAATTGCTACCAAGTGTAAGAACTTCATGTAAGTTAATTAAACTAATGCAAACCTTAAACAGTTTAAAATCAATTCTGAAGACTATGTCAGACTATAAAAACAGCTTAAAGTTAATTAAAATGAAGCATGTCTTACCTGAATTCGTTCTGTCACTCAGTCTCTCTGCACAGTGAAGTGAGTGAAGCTGCCAAAATGTCCTCACCTCCCCCACACAGCAACGTGCTCTACCCTCCCCCATGCGGCCTCTTCTCCCCTCCCCCACTCAGCTTCAGCAGTGCTTTCACCAATTTCACAATCTGAATTGCAGCAATAGCTCAACATGCATTTACACTTTATTTTACACTTTCTATATTATTAATTGGGGATAGTGTTGCTTTAGATTTTAATTTTAGTTTATTATATTAGTTTTACACCATTTGTACGAAATCACTTTCCACATAAATGCATGCAAGCTCAATTAAATTTAAGGTTTAGGCCTATAGATGAAATAGATTAGATGTTATGGGATAAGATAAAAGGGTAATATTAATTAAAAGTGAAAAACATTAGTAAAAAAAAATGATAATGTGGTTTTGACTTTTTTCACTTTATTTATGCAGATTAAGTAGCCTAACACACATCCACACCAACATGGACAACTTTTACATTTTTTATTCTGGAGTGGAATAAGGGAGCTGGGTAACCCTGATGTTTTGGTGCTGGTTTGCTGGTGACAACCAGCAGAGACCAGCCTCATTCTCTGCTGGTTTGGTGCTGGTTTAGCTGATGGTCACCAGAACACCAACACCAAAACACAACATATGCTGGTGCTGGTCATATGTTGTGTTTTGGTGTTGGTGTTCTGGTGACCATCAGCTAAACCAGCACCAAACCAGCATGGGAATCTTGTATAAGGATGTATAGGTTGATGGAAATGTGTAAAAATGCTGATTGTCAAATCTTCATTTAAAGCAATTGCATTTGTAATGTTAGGTGAATTGAACCTTACATTTAAGCACAGACCAGATATAAACTTATCTTATTAAGGTTGTAGACATGTGGAAGATCTAAAGTTGTTAAAAAATACCTCTAGTATATAGGCTTACCACAATCTTTACATATATACATATAAAGTTTACCATGTTTTAGTGAAGGTATGTTTATGGAGTGAATTTACTTGGTGACCATTTGTAAAAATAAAAAAAAAATGCACACATTTTATTATTGTTATTTACACCTGGTCATTTCATGCATTTTCTCTGTTCAGATCACAAAAAGACCAGGTGTAAATGCCCTCGAGACTGATTTAAATCTGATCGTGCAAACCACTTTAGGAGGTGGCCTGGGACGCATTTCAGTTAAAACTGAACAGATGTAAATGCATCTGGTTGTTGAAACTACATACGTCAGCACTTTACTATAGTGATGTATGTCACTCGCTTAAAGGTAGGGTATCTAATTTTGAAAAATGCTAACGGAAGCCGACTAGCAATGAAATCACGATCCCATTCAAATCGCCATACAAAGTCTTGCCTCTTTCAAAACACATGAACACGCACAGATCAGACGGTCACATCTCATGTCTCATTCACCAGTGAGAAAACTTTACAGTACAAAGTGAATAACATTTCCAAAATAACCAACATAAACAACTGGTTTAACATCAGAATTAGTTAAAGCACACTTTTGGTTGTGTAGACGTAGTAACTATATCGTTACGCTTATCCGTAAACGAACACAAATTTCATAAGCAACACAATGTTTCATCAAAGTAGAATATCTGAATCCATCTCAATACAAACATATCGCGTACCTACCTTACCAAAATAAACAGTGCAACGACCCTTTCAGATCCTTTGCCTTCTGCAGCTGTTTGCATCTCGTGGTAAAGCAGTAAAGTTACCAATGTTAATTTGGGTTTTTGTTCTTTGCTGATCCAGGCAGATTTTGCTGTTGTTGTTTTAAAACATGTGTTTAGTTTTGTGGCTCCTGTGCAGGTTGTCAATTCAGCAGAAAAGTTTGCCATTCTCCCTCTGTATACAGACGTCTGCTGAAAAAAACAGCATCAAACCAGCATGGGAATTATGCTGGTCTATGCTGGTTTAGCTGGTGGTCACAGCATACCAGCACCAAAACACAACATATGCTGGTATGACCAGCATGGGATGCTGGTGCAAGTGCTGGTTTAGCTGGTGCTGATGCTGGTGCTGCTGATGCTGGTTTGATGCTGGTTTAGCTGGTGTTCACTAGCAAACCAGCACCAAAACACAACATATGCTGGTCTTGCTGGTATGCTGTTTTTTTCAGCAGGGACAGGAGGTGAGCGCACGTGAACGTGTCGATGACGTATGGTGTCTTCGTGAACAAGCTGCGTGGTTGCATTCAAATTACGCTTACGGACGAGGGACAAAAAAGCAACATCCATTCGGACCGAGATCTATGATTGGTTGAAAATTTTTTGGTCCTACATGTTTCACAGATGACATAAATGTCTACAAATACATTTAAACAACTTAACATAGTGATTGCTATCAGGATGTGAGGAGACTTTTAACCAGCATAACTAAAAATGTTTTTGAACCAAATCAGATACCCTGCCACTTGAAGAAGCAAACATGGATGAAAAAGTTGGCGCTGCAGAAAGCGTTTCTTTTTTTACCACATTCACAAATTGAAGTTAGAGGACAACAGTGGCTGCCATTTTTAGTTCAGCGAGTCATTTTGTATTTGCATTTTGCACGGGAACAGAAGATCGGATTCATATCCATTCAGCTGAGACACATTTGTGGGGCCAAGTGTAAATGCATCTGTTTAAACAAATCAGATAGCTATCCAATCTACGAAAACACATGAAGTGACCAGGTGTAAATAGGCCCTAAATGTCATCCCTTATATGTCAAACGCTGTGCACAGAATCCGGAAAACATGTCTCATCGCATCCGGTTAGTCTTCAATACAAAAAAGGGCTTTTCACACTGCACTTAACCAACCTGGGTTATCTTTGTTCTAAACCATGCTTTTAACCCTGGGTTAAGGATCGTTTCACATTTGTAATTTAAAAGTGGGGTTATCCCTAAAATTAACCCAGGGTTATGAAACCCTGCTCTGAAGCAGGGTTAGCATTGCTTTTCTGGGGTTAACACCACATTGCGGTGCCAAACGCATGCAGTGTGAAAGGAAGCAGGGTTATAATGTTATGACCCCAATTAAACACAGCTGAAACAGCTCATCAAGGTGTTCAGGGTTGCTTGATAATTTCAGACAGGTGTGTAGGGTTGGAGACTCCTGACACAGGGTTTAGAAATGCACAGTGTGAAACGTCAAATTTTGAATACCCAGGGTTATCTCTTAATTCCTGGTTAACTACGAATAGTGTGAAACATACAACAGATAACCCAGGATTCTAATAACCCGGGGTTTAGAATAACCTGGGGTTAACTATATCAAGTGTGAAAAGCCCTAAAGTGATGTTTTACTCAAAAACCTTTAAATTTGCAACAAAAGATAATCAAATGCTCAAATCAATGCTTATCACGTTAACAGATTAAAAAATTAAAATAAAAAAATTCTTCACACAACCATGATTAAAGGCAGGGTATCTGATTTGATCCAGAAACATTTTTAGTTATGCTGTTTAAAAGTCAACTGACATCCTGATTGCAATCACTATGTTAAGTTGTTTAAAATTTGTATTTGTAGAAATTTATGTCATCTGTGAAAGGCGTAGGACCAAAAAATGTTCAACCAATTATAGATCTCGGACCGAACGGACGTTGTCTTTTTTGTCCCTCATACGTAAGCGTAATTTGAATGCCACCGGGCAGCCTGTTCTTGCAGACCCCATACATCCTTGGCGCGTTTATATGTCCTCATCCCCCGTCTGTAAACAAAGGATAATGGCAAACTTTTCTACTGAATTGACAACCTGCACAGGAGCCACGCAACAAAATAAATCTTTTATAACAACAACAGCAAAAACTGCCTGGATCAGCAAAGAGCAAAAACCCAAATTAACATTGGTAACTTTACTGCTTTACCACGAGATGCAAACAGCTGCAGGAGGCAAAGGGTCTGAAAGGGTCGTTGTTTATTTTGGTAAGGTAGGTACGCGATATGTTTGTATTCAGATGGATTCAGATGTTCTACTTTGATGAAACATTGTGTTGCTTATGAAATTTGTGTTCGTTTACGGATTAGCTAAACGATATAGTTACTATGTCTACACAACCAAAGTGTGCTTTAACTAATTCTGATGTTAAACCAGTTGTTTATGTTGGTTATTTTGGTAATGTTATTCACTTTGTACTGCAAAGTTTTCTCACTGGTGAATGAGACATGAGATGTGACCGTCTGATCTGTGCGTGTTCATGTGTTTTGAAAGAGGCGTGACTTTGGATGGCGATTTGAATGGAGGGTGGGATTGTGATTTCATTGCTAGTCAGCTACCGTTAGCATTCTTCAAAATTAGATACCCTACCTTTAATGAAATAGCTTAATACACATAAAAAAAGAATAAAGCTAGCAAGGTTAGCTAATAACCATAAAATATATATTGCTGAAAGTTAATACTGTTAATACATTTTTTCAAACAAGCGGATTTAATGAGACCAATTTTCAGAATTTGATCACATGACGTCCAACATATACATGGGTGATTCTCACAAAATCTTGCTTTCAAGATATCCAACATGATTTTCTTAAAAACACTTAGTAACAAATCTTCTGAATATGCATTTAATACTATGTTTGATATGTTTAAACAAATTAAAGGGATAATTGACCCAAAAATGAAAATCCTGTCATCATTTACTCACTTTTATGTTGTTACAAACCCGTATAAATGTCTTTGTTCTGATGAACACAAAGGCAGATATTTTGAAAAATGTTTGTAACCAAACTGTTTGTGGACCCCATTTACTTTATTCTTTTTCCCTACTATGGAAGTGAAGGGGTCAACCAAGTGTTTGGTTACAAACATTCCTCAAAATATCTTCCTTCATGTTCATCAAAACAAAGAAATTTATATGGGTATTTTTAAATTACAACATATAATGCACTCAGACAAATCAGGATATGTTTCAGTGATGAGAATTTCAGCTTAAATCAGCTTGTCATTTTTGCTTAAGTGAAAGAGACGACAGGAAGCAAACTAGGAGAAAGGACCATGAGACAGAAATCAAGCCCAGGTCAGCCAATGCACAACTGTGCCATGTTTCAAGGCTATTGTCTCTGACATTTAAAGCCCTTGCACACAGAGTCCGAAACTTGCATATGAATCTTTTGCACATTTAAAATAAATACGACCTCATGTTGTTTTTAATCACATTTACACACTACACATTTAGGGTTATACAATGCACTGCAACCCACTGTTTCTTGGGGTTATTGTTTTTATAAAACAGTAACCTCATATGTGTAGCAAGATTTCATAAAATTAATAAAGTGATAATCAGGTTATGTAATGCAGTCAGCCCTTAAAAATGGGGTATTTTGTAACGGCTAAGAACTCGGCTTACCCATTAGAATCAAGGACCAGAACTGAATGTTTTTTAATATATAAATACTGTTTTATTTTTGTATGTTTACTTTGTAAAGCATTTTTGGTCAACATTGGTTGTTTTAAAACAAAGCTGGAATTGACATTAAAGGGATAGGTCACCCAAATATGAAAATAATTTCCTGAGACTGCAGCAAGCGTCGTACGTTAGCAGCGGCTAGTCTCGTGTACGCGGTTCACAACAGATCCGGAACAGAATACAATGCTGATACAATACAAGTCTTAATTTTTGTTATTTTTGGACCAAATTGTATTTTGGATGCTTCAAGAAATTCTAATTGACCCACTAATGTCACACTTTGATGATGTTTTTGTTAGGGCTGAGCTGATACAACTTTGTCATGTCTGATACCAATGTCGATACCACTACCTTGAGTATCTGTCAATACTGATCTAATACCATCTCTATTGCCCTTTTAATCAATTAAGCTGCAAATAACCCATTTGTTAGCTGTACAAAAAGCTTAAACAGGGCTACAGAACTCAAAAGTTTTGCTGTGCAACAAATGACTGTGCAACTTGGCTTTATGCCCAGCTGCACTACTTCCTGAACTTCAGCCAGCTCCTTGTTTCCTGTCTGCCATTATTGGACAAACTGATTAATCCAGATGTGCCTGACCTCAGTAGTCACAAACAAACTGATTAATCCAGGTGTGTCTGACCTCAGTAGTCACAAACAAACTGATTAATCCAGGTGTGTCTGACCTCAGTAGTCACAAACAAACTGATTAATCCAGGTGTGCCTGACCTCAGTAGTCACAAACAAACTGATTAATCCAGGTGTGCCTGACCTCAGTAGTCACAAACAAACTGATTAATCCAGGTGTGCCTGACCTCAGTAGTCACAAACAAACTGATTAATCCAGGTGTGTCTGACCTCAGTAGTCACATCAACAATAAGCAGACACAACTGGATTAATCAGTTTGTCCAATAATGGCAGACAGGAAACAAGGAGCTGGCTGAAGTTCAGGAAGTAGTGCAGCTGGGCATAAAGCCTATTCAAGACTCAATGAAACATTGTGCAATACTGCTGCTTCATTTATATTTTAATGTTTCAAACTGACTAGTAGCAACACTTTTAGTTAGTCATTCAGGTTGCTCAGCAAGCCGCGCTTTATATCTTTAACTTTGTTCTGAAGAAGAACGGAGGACTTATGAGTTTGGAACGACATGAGGGTGAGTTAATAATGACATTATTCAGATTTTTGAGTGATCTATCACTTTAAAAGCTGGTTTGAAGGATCAAGCCTGTCAAGAGGAGTGTTTTAATCTTTCAAGAACCTTTTTTACCTGGCATTACGAGCCTCTTTTATATTTTCTTATAACCCTACTTTTACATCTTTTGCAAAACTAAGGCTGCTGCAAAAGGAATTAGGCCGTGGATAGGGAACAGATGGGCTAGGGTGGAAAAACATTTGATAAGTGGCAAATATATGACCTGAGAGACCTTAAACATACAAACAATTTAATAATGCTATCGGATATAACCATAAAACATAAAAATTATGATCACTGCAAAACATGCTGAGTATTGTAAAATGTATGATACCAATACCAGCGCCATACACTTCACTTTTTAGGAGTAGACTAAGATTCAGGAGCACCTTCTGATTAGTAATCAAATATTATGCTTAAATGTCATATTGTATGTCAGATTAAAAATTTATATTTAAAATTTTGTAAAACTTCCAATTAAAACAATATAAAATAAGATACCAATCATTTGAAATCAGTATTTGCAAAACTAATTTGAACAGAACACAAAAGTGTCTTGTAAGTGTATTTTCAGACATTTAAATGAGGCTCAAATGAGATATAAATGCAATTCAACTAATATATTCAAGATTAGACGTTTTAAATAAAGTTTTATATTTTAAAAAAATAAAACTTAAAACTTCCAATAAGTGGTGGCAAGTTACTGATTTGATCACAGAATCGTTAGTTTAACTGATTCTTTCGAACGACCGATTCATTGAGGAATGAAGTGTCTTTATGAATGCGTAATAGAATCACTGACTCGCTAAATTTATTGATTCAGTAGAGTCATTTAAGACGTTCATTCAGATTCGTGTCGGCTTAGCAGTGAAACTACGGAGACGATCGTGTTATATTCAGACAAGGTAAACCACTTTATTGTTTATTGAAATGTTGAGATCACGCGTTTTCATGACGATCATACATGCGTTTTATTGCGGATGATGCTCATACTTTAAACAAAACTGATCGACTTTGCTTTAAAACTTCTTTTTACTTACTGTCATTATAACCTTTTCAGAGTAATCAAAGATCATATTTAAACTTGCATCTTAAAACGAACCCTTTCTAATCATGTATAGTTTGTTAATCGAATTAATTTTTGTTATGTGTATTTTCAAGGGTTAAATTTAGCGGAGCACATGATTGACGTATCCCCCTCCCTTCCCCCTCTACAGTGTAGCAATATGACTAAACTGACCAATCACAAAAAATATCCCCAGCAGGAAGCAGCCATCCAATCAAAAAAATCGCTGTCTCTCAGGCCCCTCCTCACAATATGTATGATGCAGTACACGAGTGTGTCCTATAGGGGAGCTCGCGGTCACAGTGGATAACACCAATTTCCATGTTTACTATTGCTGTGAGGACATCTGCTGAAATTTGCACAGCATGACATATAGGCCCTTAGGAGACCATACAACCATTATTTTTGTGAGGACCACCTAAAATGTCCTCACAAAGAAAAATGTCCTCACAAAACGAGTGGTTTCTCAATACTTGGTCCTCACAAGTATAGCAAAACCAACACACACACACACACACACACACACACACACACACACACACACACACACACACACACACACACACACACACCACACACACACACACACACACCACACACACACACACACACACACACACATACACACTCACACTCATTTCAGAAATTCCAGTGAGATCAGGCTGTTCAGGTTAGATGTTCCTGTCATTACTCCAGTGATGAATCATCTAATATTCGTCTGTTTCTTGTTAGGCAGCTCTGTAATTTCTGTCGGTCTGTAACAGCCGGTGAAAACATTAATCTCTCATATCAAAACACAGAGCAAAAACAAACCAAAAATGTCTGGAAATTTTTATTTAACAGAATCATGATAAGATAAAAAAACACACTGAGCTGTTCTGCTGTCTTCCTGCTGACTACATAGGCAGCTCTCTTTTAAAGGAGACATATCATGCTAAATCCACTTTCTTAGCTCTTAAATGCATTTTGTTGTATATTTGTAGTGTTTATAAGTACATAAAAGTTGAAATTAGTCTCTTCAGGTGCTTTGTTGATATCTTTATATTCTGTTTTGGTCATATTTTCCAACCGGTTCTGATTTTTCTATTATCTATTACGTTTTTCGAACAATTACGTCACAGTATTTGCAGCGGAACTGTCAAATAAGGACATCGACTCCTAGCCCAACACTACGAGCAATTCGCCATTTTCAATTTCTCGCTGCGATATTGTAGTACAAGCTCAAGGATGCAGAAGTTACGAGAGAGTAAATCAAAATGTTCGGTTGTTGAACCTGTGCCTGGTTGAGTATTATTTTTCACGGAAATGTCATTTTTTAGTGCGCGAAGCACTTCAAGGATAACTATTTCACCAACCTCAACCAGTATAAAGTAGGATTTGCCGATAGACTTCGTCTGATTGAGGGGTCAATTACTTCTATCTTTGGAGACGACGAGCAGAGCACTTTGGTAAGCTGTAAATAACTTTAAAAACAGTAAAGTACACGGTTGTCATGGTTTAGCAGTGCTGTTTCTCAATCCGAAGGCTGCAGCCTGCGGATGTCGCATTTGGTCATCAACCCGGGATTAAGTTATAGCATATTACAACAACTTCCAATTAACTAAGAGTAATAGTCAACTTTATAATTGTTAATATTCTGAAATAAGACAGCCGGCATTAACACACCATTGCGATACCTCCGTATGAAGACGTTGTTCTGCAGGTTCTTCGTCTTCCTTTTCATCTCGCTCCATTTCCGACTCTGGCGCGAACATATAAGGCTGGATAGACAAGTCTTCCGTTGTTGACATTTTGTGAATAACGAGTAAATAAAAAGTTTCTGTGCAGCTAGATAATCGTATCTCTGCTATAAAACTACAAAAATGGCTGAACGGGGTGGAGTTTAACCGAGTGTCACCTCTGCAACCTGGAGAGGGGGCAGGGTATGACGTGCATTTAAAAAGACAGTACCAAAACGAGTTGCTCTCAGATGCACATCAGAAAAGGGGTAGAAAGGGGGCCTGTGGGGCTATAATAATGAGGAATTCAGACCCAAACATTGCAGTTTCGCTTTATATAGACCACAAATAGATGATTTATATGTAAAAAGGACAGATTTAAAAGCATGATATGTCTGCTTTAAGACATTATCATAGCTTAAATTTAATCTCATGAAATACTACACACACTAATACACACACACATACACACAGAGAAAGTGACTGATCTGACTTATACAATCTTCCTTTTCTAAGGGTGCTTTCACACCTGCCTTGTTTAGTTCGGTTGAATTGTACCAGAACTCTGGTGCGCACCAAAAGTGGACCAAACAAGCGGATGCAGCACGCAGTACTCTTTCAAACTAACTCTAGAGCGGTTAGTTTGTAAGACCTTACTGCAAAAGTACTGCTCATTCTGGACCAAACCATCTGCCTTAGTCAGCTGCGCTGTGCATTATCGGATGAGGAAGTGTTTGTTGACAGTTTCTATTAGCAATATTAGCACAATGACAGATCGCGGACATACCTGGAGTTGCGAGGAAGTGTGGGCGGAGCCTTAGAAATTTGGTGTCTTCGCCGTTGTAGTGCATTAAAACAATGTTTTCAAGCCGCATCCGTGATTTATCCTGAAAATTAATGGTTTGTCTAGAGTGCTGTATACAAAATATGTATAACAACCACGGACATAATTAGAGCGCGCAGACGTCTGTCCATGGTGGCTGCTGTATTTTCCTTCTTTTTGTTTACTTCCGGGGTTCCGTTGGAATTTCGCGCACATTGATTCTGACCAATCGAGAAGCAGTTTAGGAAATACGTTCAAATACTTGTGGCCAATGAGTAATGTGGATCTTATCACATGACAGAATTTTGGTTCATTTCAAATGGTGCGGATCAGAGCAATCAGTGTGGTGTGAAAAGGAACCAAAACTGCTAAAAAAGTTACAATGTGTAATTTTTTGCTTTTGGTCTGGACCAAATAAACTGAACTACAGATGTGAAAACACCCTAAGCTGTCAAGAAAAATAATATCAACCAATAATATTACAAAAGCTTTTCACAGTCCAAATCAATTATGTGAAATGAAGTCCCGCCCTATGTTTTTTTTTTTTTTGACACAAAGCACTGAGTGCATTAAGGGGGCATGCACACCAAAGCTTTTACGGCCACGACCGGTGCATGTTTTCAATTGATTCCAACGGAAACTCTGCGTTTTTCAAATAAGCCGGCGTTCTGCAGTTTTTCCGTGCTCGGCGCTGACCGTCGAGAGTTGAAAGAGATTCAACTTTGGGTGAAAAGCTTCGCTCATCAATGTCAGTTCTCACACGGACGTCCAACAAGTATCACAACAACCAACCGGCTTACAGCTCAAGTATCACAGATAAAAGCGCTCGCTGAAAAAACAGCTGGCAATCGGTGTCCTCCAGGCGTTTTCAGCCGCGTTTAAAAGTTTTGGTGTGCACAACCCCTTACAGTAGGCCTACTGTCTTTCACCCAACCCTTAAATATTGTGACTGTAAATAGACCGGCACATCAAAATAAGTGATACTTCCTAAATTTACTCATTTAATACAATTATATGAATTACTGTACAATCTGTGATGGTGTTGAAATATTGCAGTGTTGAGCTCATGAAGTTTGAGTGATATATGACATGAAAGGTCAACAAAAACCTTTACCGTTTCAAAGATAAAATGTAGATATGTAGTTGTGTGTATGTGTGTTTATAGTATGGAGGTGGGTCACTGTGAGTCTTGTGTTGCAATATCACATCATAATATTTATATAACACAAGATAACGCTTAACATCTCTCTCTCTCTTCCTGTTATCAGTATGATCTAATAGATTTGGTTAATGTACCTTAGGAAACCCATCCACTCACTCAACCCTACTGAAAAGACCAGCTAAAACCTGCCTAAGCTGGTTGGCTGGCATTAGCTGGTCTCCCAACCTTGTTTTTAGGGTGGCCATTCGTGCCAGATCCGCCGGACACGTCCCGAACATGTTTTCGGGTTCGTTCTCCGGAAGTCGCGTTGCTCGACCGCATACGTCATCGAGGTTCTCACATTTCAGTTAAAATACATTAGAAAATTAAGATTTATTTATTTTAAGACATACAATCATAGTAGTTTCATTCTTACCTTGAAATGTAACGGTTGCTTTTCTGAAATTAAACCCGAAATATTAAACCTTGATGACGTATGCGGTTGACCAACGCGACTTCCGGAGAACGAACCCGAAAACATGTTCGGGAGGTGTCCGGCGGAACTGGCACGAATGGCCACCCTACTTGTTTTAGCTGGTGTAGCAGGCTGGTTTTAGAGGGGTTTTGGGCACTTTTTTACAGTAGCGGCCGGTGACTTCGTTTTTGGAGGACGCTTGATTGAAAGTTTGACACTCGCATAATCTCATGCGTAATCAGAGTTTACTGTTAAGGAAGTGTCCTGCATGTATTTTGTGAATGTGAGCGTCTCTTATATAATAAACGGTTTTGACACATGTGCAGCAGGCACTTATTTTGACAAAACACGTGATGCACACAGGATCTCTCGACATGCACAACACATATTTTGGAAAAGGGAACCACACACATGACACTCCGAACACTTATTTTGAATTAGCGCCCCTCGGATGAGCAGTCACAAGCTGACACTGCTTTTTTATCTGGTCAGGCTGGAAGACTGGCTGACCCACCAGCTTAAACCAACTTGATCAGCTCCTCACAGCCTGACCAGCTAAAAAAGTATCCAACACCCATAAACCAGCCTGCTCCATTAGCTTAACCAGGCTGGGAGACCATCCATCATGGTGCATTAACTGACTGAAGTTATGTCTGGCTGCGGCTCAGGAGATTATCTTCTCCTTGCCATCTCTTGTCACACAGACAGACAGACAGATATCTGATTTTATCCTGTAATCTGTGATCATGCAGAGAGACAGAATCACGCGAGGGATCTGGTGCGAAACGCTGACCTCACGCAGTGGGATGCTTTAGTGATCCTGTCTGGAGACGGACTGCTCTTTGAGGTGTGTACAAACTGATCCAATACATTTGTGTGTGTGTTATCCTCCTCATGTAAGTGTAAGTGTGTGTGTGTGTTGTGTAGGTGGTGAACGGTCTAATGGACAGGCCGGATTGGGAAAAGGCCATCCAGACTCCTGTGGGAATTCTGCCGGGAGGTTCAGGAAATGCGCTCGCTGCATCCGTTCATCATTACACACAGTGAGTAGAGAATAACACTCGTGTCTGATCTCACTGGACATCTTACATATCTGATAATAACAGATCTACTGCAACTGAGCTCTTGACAGCAAGCATTGTGCACTGCAGTATTATTATGCAATTCTAGAATGTTCACCAGTCAAACTGTGTATAGCCAGCTGTCATGGCGTGTTTAAATCTCTATGGGTTTTCAAAATCAAGAATAAAAGTGCAAAGGTCACTAATCACCTGAGGTCAGAGGTGAAGGGTTACACAAAGAGCAACACGCTACACTTAACACATCGGCTCAAGGGGTCTCTGGAGGGAGGCATTGGGTTTATCTACTCTAATAAGATGATTTATATTCATGAAACACACAGACGATAAAGCAAAAGTCCAGGAGCAATATAGCTACTCTTCTCAGATAACAAATGATTTAACAGCCGAGGGCAGGACTCATATATATATATATACTGTTGTGTGCTATGACAGATACTCCCCCTACTGGCACACACAACACAACACAACAGATTTATTAGGATGCAACCCTTATCAGTTTACAACACTTGCTATACAACCTGGAAGTAAAGAGAGGTCTTTTTGCATTGTTAATCCAAATTTGTGTGAAAATGTTCATCTGATAAGTCAAGAAGAAAACAGTCACTGTACTTGTGACCCTGGACCACAAAACCAGTCGCAAGGGGATTATTGTAGCCAACAATAGATTAAAAAATTATAATTTTTTATGCCAAATATCATTAGGATAATAAGTAAAGATCATGTTAAATGAAGATATTTTGTACATTTCCTATCATAAATGTATTAACAATGTATTTATCATTAGTATGTGCTAAGGACTTAATTTGGACAACTTTAAAGGCTATTTTATCAATATTTTTTAAGTATTTTTAAGTAATATTTTTAAGTAGTTATCTCTTATTTATTCAGAAGATGTATAAATATCAATTTTAAAAAATTAACCCTTATGATTGTTTTTTGTAGTCCAGTGTCACATCTGTCTCATTTCTCAGTTGAAATCACAGTAGAGTTATTTTCTCCTGTTTTTACGTACCACTATGGGGAAGTATCTAAAAATCCCAAATAATTGAGACACCACTTTACCATATGTATGAGAGATTTAGCATATCATTGCTGTGACATAGACAACAACACAATTACTTAAAATAATCAAACCTGCATAACTTACCAGAGCTTGTGTGATCTTGTTGACCTCAAAGCAGCTGAAATATGGAAACAGGACCTTCAGGTTGAGGACTTACTTGGTTTTTACCTGAGTAGTCAATGTTAAAGCAACACCAAAGAGTTTTTTTTTACCTTAAAATAACGTTTCCAAAAAAGTTTCAGTGGTTCATCCACTCAAAACAGGGTGAATGGCACTTTCACATTCGCTTTGCAGCCCTCTATCGGCCAAAACCGCACTAAAGAAGTTTCCAACCGTCGGGTAGTGGTCCTGTAGTTCGAGTGAAAACTACAAAAACTTGCTTTACGGCAGACCTACAATCCAATCAGAGCCAGCTATGCTGCAGTATTTACGACAGTGCTAATGAACAATTACGCTTCTAACCTGTAGGGGGAGCAAAGAGCAATAACTGTTTAGTGTTGCTTTAACAAAATATATATGCATGCATTTGGCAGACACTTTTATTTTAGGTGATCTACGATGCATTCAAAGTATATGTGGTATTGTGAAGTATTAGTAAAAGAAGCAAAACCAGGTCAACGGGACAACTCTTTACTTTAGTGTTAATCTTAACACACATAACACGTACAACATTCTTCATCTTCATACTTATTTTATATCCTTTTACTACGTTACATCTCATGTCCTTTATTCCCCATTCTGCCCCCTATTGCTTAATAAGAGTATAACCATTACAAGTGGACAAGACATCACAGTAAATATCAGAATGTGTGTGTGTCTACTGGGATCAAACCCATAAGCTTTGCATTGCTATAAGCTCTACCAGTTGAGCTAAAGGAAGACGCATGAACAAGAACAAAATATAATGACACAGAAATAAATCTTTATTTAGGATGTATTACTGTGCGTTCATTCCAGACGCGAATTAATCGAATAAAACGCGCTATTCACACGTAGTTGGACGTAGTTGGTGCTGATAGCCCCATGTTTGGTGCGCTTACATATAGCACCAGTGTGCTCACGGTGACCCAAGTTTGATTCCAATCTCTGAGGTCCTTTGCTGGTCCCGCTCCACTATCTCCACCCAACACTTTCCTGTCTACTCTCTAGACTATGCTGTCTAAATGCCAAAAAGCCACCCGCCAAAAAAACCTTTGTGGTTGGAGCCGATGGTGTGATGGGTTGCCAAAAGTGCATCTGCACCATATGTTCGGAGCACTGCCCAAGTTAAAATCCCAGCTCGAGGTCCTTTGCCCATCCCGTACCCCTTGTGATCTTGTCTGATTAATTTAAAAGCATGAATGTTTCTATTTTATTAAACTAATGACATAAGAACTGTATTCACTATTATTTAAGATTTTTTTGGTTGTGTGTTTTTCTTTTCTAGAAAGCCTCAGGTGTGGGGTGAAGATCTGTTGGTTAGTTGTGGGTTTGTACTCTGTAAGGGTTTGATCTCCAAGCTGGACCTGATCTCCATCCATCTGTCATCTGGTGTCCGTCTGTTCTCCTTCCTCTCCATCGCCTGGGGCTTCATTGCCGACGTCGACATAGAAAGCGAGCAGTTCCGTCAAATCGGGCCTTTGCGCTTTTTTGTGGGTACGCTGGTCCGTCTGGCCTCTTTGCGGGTCTATCAGGGTAAGCTGTCTTTTCTCCCTGCTATAGACAATCCAGAGGCGGAGTTCTTTTCTACCCCAGGTTCCTCGACAGGCTGTGTGTTGCAAGCACAACGGACACTCAATAATCATACAAGCAACGAGAGGGCTGAACACAATGACTCTGAATGTAACTCAGATAACCGCCTAGTCGACCACCTCCTTGTCCCGCTCGACCAGCCCGTCCCACAAACCTGGACGGTTGTAAAGGAGCAAGATTTTGTCTTGGTCATAGCCATGTTTCAGTCGCATCTGGGTGAGGATTTGTTTGCGGCTCCCAGCGCCCGTACGGATGATGGGTTCATCCACTTGTTTTATATGACTGGCGGGATCTCTCGCCCCACATTGCTCAGACTCTTTCGGGCCATGCAGAGCGGCACGCACATGGACTGCGGCTGCCCTCACCTGGTGTATCAGCGGGCGAGGGCGTTCAGACTGGAGCCGGTGACCCGGCCGGGTGTGATCACAGTAGATGGGGAGCAGGTGGAATATGGACCCTTACAAGCGCAGGCACATCGAGGAGTGGCCAGGATTATTTCTGAATGACCTTTGAATTTAAAGCACAGTTCAAGAGATGAAAATTATATGAACTGTTTATAAATACAGGAATAACCGTAGATGAAGCAATACAGAACAGCACAAACCTTGACAACTTGAATTTAACATGTTTGATTAATTTAACCTAGAAGTTGTAATACATTTTTATAAGACGACTATAGGGAATGTGTAAAAATACTGTACTGTATGTTACAATGCAAAATACTGTAATGATCCTAAAACTTCATTTTCTTATACAATTATTTTCCTAGTGGTGAAATGTGGATAGGTTTCCTGAGATTTACTTTTGGTCTTTGATGTGTGTCTGTATAATGTTGGAAAATTTTGCTGCTGCGGATCAATCTATATTTACAGAAGTGCCAATGTTGAAAAAATGATATAGTTGTTTAAATTTCTACCACAAAGCAACATGTTTTATGTTTATTTTAATCCAAGACAGCCTTGATCCAGTGTCAATGTCAGATTGTTTTCTGTGGGATGTGTGTGATGTTTGATGTCATCAGTCATGTGTGTTCCTCCAGCAAGATGCTAAACTACACAAGCAGACTCCAGAAGTGACGGTGAAACATCATGTGACACACAGAAACTTTCAAGTCAACAACACAAGTTCAAGTCAAGCATTATGTTGCAATTTCTAAAACAATTAGCATACAATTGTGGTGTAAATCTACATATACCCAGATGTTAATGCCAGACTTTTTTCATATAAATTACGTCTTTGGTTTTAAAGTTACACTACACATTCAGATATAATATATAAAGTTGCTTTGGATAAAAGTGTCGGCCAAATGCACGCAAATACAAATTCATGCATCTAATAGGTTTCTAATGGTTTTTAATGTCTCGGCCCACTGCCAATGCTGAATCATGGTTTGACTTTAATGCATGCTGACCTTCGTAAAGCCACTAAACACCGCTGGATTTCTTGTGTCCATAAACATACTACAGATGAGAGACAACAGCACACACACATATATTCACACACAGCATTAAGACTTTACTTAGTCCATTAGCGTGAAAGAAGCTCTGTAGGTTTCAGTAATCATTGTAATGTTCAGAAATCAAAACATTCTGCATTTATATGTCCACTGAATAATTTGGCTTGTATAAAACCATTTATGTGGAATTACGTCAAAGATTATGAGGTGGCCCCTAACGGCGCATTCACACAGGGCGTAAGCGTTGACGCTTCCCATTCACTTTTAATGGGTGACGTCAAGCGTTGGCGAACTGAATTGTGGATCCGTTGGCGCCACGTCAGTGCCGTTGCTCGCGGCAGAAGTTAAACATTTCTCAACTTTTCAAGTGGCAACGCTGGATCAGCCAATCATATCGCCTTATGCAAATAACCTAGGCAGAGCCAGCCAATTACGTTTATGGAAGACCGGAGCTTGTGTTGCGGCCACAGTGATTGGCTGTTGGCCACGCTTCAGACAAGCCTTCCGTTAAGCGTTAATGCTTGCGCCCCGTGTGAATGTACCGTAAGCACCAACCAACCCAACTCAAACCATAACTTCCCCCCCTTAAATCAGTGTGAAATAATAGTCTGAGAATATTTTTTAAAAGCCCCTAACGTAAATCTAACAATCTGTCAATTCCTCCAGAAAACAGCATGAGGCGAACTTGAGCGTTTACATTTATTTCAGACAGAAATCTTTTGGATTTTTTTATTGAGAAATTGGGACAAATAATGGACAGTTTCATTTTGTGGCAGTGCAGCACGAGAATTTAAAATTTATGTAGTATTTTAATTTTAATATACCTGGGACCCCCCTAATTAATATTTTTGTCCTTAGTAGGGGTGCCTTAATGCTTAGGAGGTCAGGGGCCCCCTCAACCCCCCCCTCAATTCAAACACATGGATATAACCCAGTTTAGCTGCAGAAATGAATTTCTTGCTTATATTTTTCTCTTGTTTTCCAGTACAAATATCTGAACATTTTTTAATAAAAACTAATTTAATTGAGAGGCAAAATTACTTACTGCAAGATATGAAGTCTTACAGTAAACTTTTTGCAATTAAGATAAGTTAACCTATTTCAAGAGGCTAAACTATATTTTTGTTAACTATTTGTCAAATTTTTTCCTTTGTTTTAGGTACAACCTCACTTAATTTTGTGAGACTTAATGAGATTTATTAAGATGTTACATTGTAAAAAGTGAAAAGTTGGATCAACCTTAAAAAAATGCCTACTTCAATTGGTAACAACTAAAAAATATATTTTCACTTTAGTTGAAAATTTAAGTTGAAACAACTTAAAGTGAAATTTTAAGTTTAAATAACTTACATTTTTAGGTATTACCAATTGAAGTAATTTTTTTATTTGTGTTACTTAAAATTTTTTAGACGAGTATCTTGATTGAAGAACGTTTAGATATTTGCATTGGAAACAAGACAAACAACCGCAGAAAATTAGATTTTCATGTTGGGTCAGGCAGGATTATGATAATCAGTGCTGTTTTGATTCTGGTCATAAAGCCAGGGGTTGACCGGGGGAATTTTGGAGCCTCTGTCAGCATATCTGACAGCAAAGATATACATTTCCAGTCGATCACAGGGATGTAGTTATTGTGTTAAATAAACTAACAGAGCAAATTTAGACATATTTAGATGTTTAGTCATAGAGATGACACATTAATGCGGTCATCAGAACACAACTGCTACTGTGTTACTGTTTCTGAGAGTTTTTAGTTTGACCTCCACTTTGATCTGAATCAATTAATTAATGTTAAAATGTTACTTACATGTATGTGTCCTCACTGATACATTCATCAAAAACACACAGGACTGATAAACACAAACTTAGAAAATAGCACAAACAGATTTAAAGATGTTTTCAAGGCGGATAGGACTTTGATAAGGGACATTAAAATATGAGCCGGTTTGGGTCTGATCATTCACATCAGAATACAATATTTATTTTGAATAGTAAAGGGAATTTGATTATCTTTGTTCATTTGAATATTTTGAGACTTTCGCACAATATCTGATGTGAATCGAGTGAAATCCGCAGCAAGACGATACAATCTGAATGAAAGCCCTTTTGATTTATTTTCATAATTTTTTTTACATTTACATAAGTGCTGCACTGGTATTTCAATAGCCATGTGTATACTTTGAGATATGTAAATAAACATATTCTATTTTTTCCCAGAGTCATACGTTTTTAATAAAATATCAAAGAACGATGATATTAATAAAACATGTAAACATTATTTATGTTTGTGTATTTATTATCTCCATACGTTAAAATTCTGATGATTATTATCAACAGAAAGTGAAAAATGAATGCTATGCAGGTTACTGATAAAACAATGTACTGATAAACCATTTATTATGAATAAAAAAATAGCTTAATAACTAACACCAGAGCACACAGATATAACAGGCAAGTCAGTTTGTATAAGATATGATTTAATTATATTTATTATTACCATTAAGTTCATAAAGCAATTTCACCCAATTTTGTATCATCAAAATCAGAAATATTTAGTGAACTTTAATATAAAGACAAAAAATAATGAACACCCCATTAAATGATATCCATTCACAGCAGAGATTATGTACGTTTGAATATATGGGTATAAAAGAAGACCTACACTGAAAAGTCCCTTACAATTCAACATATAAAGATGTTGTCATCATTGTGATATCAAGAGCTGCTGCCTTTATCTTCTGGAGAATTTGAAGTTGGAGTAAGAAGGAGCATCCGTTTCATCATTAGAGGCGGCTGCGAGCATAGGGAGCCCTGTCATTGGATCCTTCTTGCATCGAGCCATGGCTTCCTTATAGGTGATCTTGTCCTTCTTGATGGGATCGGTCACGTTCTTCACAAAGCTGGATTCATCCTTAAGTTGATTGGCCAATGACGCATCAACCAATTTTGCATCAATCGCATCCTGTAGGCTGACCCGACCTGCTCTGTTAGGGTCTACAAGGCCACCGGTCACCATCTGCGCCTGCATAAACCACACGGCACTTTCATTGGGTATAAAACCCCTGCGGGCTGCCTCTCCAACTGACATTCGCTGCTTTGACACGGGATCTTCAAAACCAGTAAAGGCTTTTTGAGCACTGAGGAGCTTGTGAAGTAGGCCTGTGTCAATAAATCCACGCTCTGCTGCCTTGTGAACAGAGAGCTTGTCCCTCTTGTTCAGGTCCACAATGCCCCCCGTGGCTGCCTGAGCTTCCAGAAGCCTCAATGCCGTATCTGCGTCGATCAATTTGCGCGTCAAGGCGCTTCTTACAGATACGCGGCTATCTGTGGTGAGATCTAGAATTCCAGAAATCGGAAAGTGTTCTTCGGTGCTGGTGTTCACAACTGTGTTCAAGTTGCTGCTGGTGGAATAGGACGTGCGACGTGTTGTAGTGCTGGTGTTGTAGCTAGGGCTTGACGGAGGAAGAGACTGTACAGTTGTTGTCGTTTTACTCGAAACAGGGAAAGACTTTGACTTCGTTTCCCCTGCAACCAGAAGAGCAAACTCTGAAATGGATATTTTACCCTCTTTGTAGCGTTGAACGTCATACTGGGTCAATCGCCCACTCTGCAGGGCTGCCTTAACAGAGTACTGCTTTCCGCTTTTACGATCCTGCAGAATAGTGGTCTCCCCGTCAGTACCACTCGTTGTGATTTCCTCCCAACTGCATTCAAGCTCTTGAAGGTGAATGTACTGATTACGATCGATCAGACCCTCGACAAAGGCATCGTAGGGTGACATGTCTTTTCCAGTCTCTGGGTCGAGAATGGTAATTTTGGTGGAGACATTGGTCTCTCTGGTGTTTGTTTCTGTAGTCTGCATCGTCTTTGCTTCTTTCTGCAAATTCATGATGGTGATTTCCCGTTGGTTGATTCTTTCTTTCTCCTCCAGGATTTCTCTTTCCAGGCGTTGGATCTCTGACTCCAACTTTATGCTTTTTTGCCTAATGATTTGGGTTCTCTCACTCAAGACTTTAGATTGGTGCTGGAAAGTAATGGAGATTTCCTGCTGTTGAGACTCCAGTCTTCTTAACTCCCGAAGAAGATCCTCCTTCTCTCTATTAAGTCTATCCCTTTGTAGAGTTAAGCTGGACTCTTCCTGTGAAATAGTTGTTCTGGTTGTCTGAATTCTAGTTACTTTGGTGTTGATACGCTTTATTTCTTCTTCTTTAAGGCATCTGGCATTAACCACCTGGGCAACTTGTTCTCGGAGACGTTCTCTTTCTGCTTCTACCGTTTGGTCCTTCTCCACTCTGATGATTTCTTTGTGGACAATTTTCTCCACAGATTTCTCTTTGGTCAGGGTCTGTATCCTTATTGTAAGGTTTCGAATATCTTTCTCCATGAGGGTAACTCTGTTGCGTTCATTTTCCATCTCAGTGCGGAGATCAAAGATTAGTTTGTCTACGCTGGGGTCTCTCTCAACTTTCAGAACCTCCTCAATAACAATCTTTTCCTCGATAGGCTTTGGACAATTCTCTAGCTCATAGATTCTAGCCTTGATTTGTCTTAACTCTGTCTCTATAAGGACCTTTTTCTGGTGATCAACAACATCAAGCCTTTTCTGCAGTTCAATGATCAGGGATCTCTGTTGCTGCACATCCAGATCCAGCTGCCTACGAGTCTTGATCAACTCTTCCAAATTCTTGGTTAATCTCTCATGAGTCATAATCTGGGTTGGGTCTGTCTGGAGGCGCACCACTTCGTGGACCACAACCCTTTCCTCTGGTTTCTGTCTCTCCAGCACGATGTACTTGCTTTGTAGCTCAAACACATATTCCTCCACCGATTTACGCAGCTGAATTTCATCCCGCAATTCTCTTCTGAACCGTTCAGCTTCCTTCTCCAGAAGTGGATCATTTTCATACTTTATAAGTTCTTTGGTCACAACTTTTGTCTCTACCTTTGACCTTTCAGCCTTCCATTCATCCCTATCCCTGCGCAAACGAGTGATCCGACTCGAAATTGTCTCATAGTTGGTTCGCAAAATTTTAAGTTGTTCATTCAGCCTCTTGATTTCCTTGACAACCTCGGGGCTCCTCTCTTCTTTGACAATCTCTTGAGTAACCTCTTTCAGCTCAACCCTGGGCTTTTCAGAGCGCAGAGTCTTGAGATCCACCATAATCAAGTTGATCTCATTCTCTATGCTAGTACGGCTTCTGCTTATTTCATTAAGCTCATTTCTTAGACGTCTTAGTTCCATCTCGGTCTCAGGATCAATTCTGAAGCTTTCATGGACAATCTCCTTCATCTCTACTCTTTGCTTTATCGTCTCCACTTTGCTGAATTGGAGCTGAAGGCTGGAGAATTCTTTCATTATAACAGTGGTCTCTTGAATGAGTTCTTCCAAGCTCACACGGAGACTCCTGGCTTCTCTTAGGAGCTCTTCATCCTGCTCAACTTTCTTCACCTCCTTGATGACAGTTTTAGGCTGAATGGTAGGGATAATCCTTTCCAAATTATTGATCTGACTCCTAACCTGAAAAATTTGATCATTCAGGGTCTTGCACCTTATATTCTCATCTGAAATCTCATTCTTAAAGGTTAATACAGCCTTAAGCATTTCCGGGTCTTTTTCCAGCCTCACAACTTCCTTCATTACAACCTTTTCTCTCATCAAAGGTCTCTTTTGCTCCAGGACTGTGACCTCGGTTCTAATGTGCACAGATTCACTCTCCAGCACACGAATTTCCTCCTTTAGTTTGAGTATCATCTCTCTGATCCTAGCTGCTTCTACATCCAGTTTGGGGTCACGTTCAATCTCCGTAACAACCTTTTGGACTAGTTTGGGCTTTATTTCAACCACCTCATGTTCACGGCTGACAATTTTCCTGTTCACAATCTCGATTTCTGAGTGAAATGCAGAGCGCCTACTGATCTCTTCATTGATCTTCCTTCTAAGTGCTTCAATTTCAAGCTCCAGCTTCGGATCACGGTAGTAATGCACAGTTTCCTTTTCCTCCACTCGCTCTACACCTCTCCGACTTTTGAGGGAAATCATCCGTTTGCTGAAGGATTTGAGATCATTCTCAGCATGAGCACGGCGAGCGATCTCTTCAGAAAGTTCTCGCTTCAGGCTGTCAACTTCATCTATGTCTCTTTGGTTACTCTGCAGCTGTAGTTGCTGCTTCACCACCACCTGGCTCACAATTTCATCATTCTGTTCAAATGGAAACAAGCAAAAGATATGATGGTGTGTAGCATATATATAAGAATTTATGATAAGTGTGAAAGACTGCTGCAGCATTGCTAATTCTACAATATTTCTGTAAGTTTAGTTCACAATTTATTTAATATGCTCAATTTAATTTTTGTTTTACCTTATTGACGAGATCTTTGGCCAAGACCACTTGATTCAGAAGTTGATTTTGTTCTGCAGACACTTCAGAATAAAGGTTTACAACATCTCTTTCCTGAAAAGTAAATAGTTACATAAATATTCTGACATCCACTTATATATTTAATATACTTATACTTAATTACAAACATTTTGGTTCAGAAAAAAGTTTATTTTATTTGAATTAGCTTAACATAATCTGATTTCCACCTACCTTCTTCTGCACAGATTCTGCCAGGGTGATGAATTCGGCTCCATTTGCATCTAAGTTGGGTTTTCCCAGTGTGCTGCGGTATCTGTTTGCATTTACCTCATATTCCTGCAAACAGAAACAACTTAGCATTTCCATTCACCCTAAAACTAATAGGCTGTGTTACGTTTGTAGGGTTACATACATTAAATATCTTCTGCAGTTCGTCAGAAAGTTTTACAACCCGGTTAACTTCATCTGTCTTTCTCTTGAGGTCTTCAACTGCTCTCTGCAAGCGAATGGCAAACAAAAGAGACTGCTTTACTAACACTGTAACCCACCGAAACATTTAAGGTAAGGTCAGCATCAATCATTCTGAAAATTCTGATTGTAAAACACATCATACTGACCGTCTGAGATTTTAGCTTGGTGTGAATCTGTGAGACGCTTTCGCCAGGCCGAATCTTGTTGTTGGGCATATTGATCAGGAAAGCATTGAGCGAGTGAACAGCACCCTCAAACTCCTGATCCTTATTGGCTGCTTCATTCAACAGAGCCGTCCTGTAGAGCACAAGGTCACACGGTAAAATTTTTTAGATATTTATGCTGCATTGTCAGAAAATCAATTGCGAGTGAACTAAGACTAAGAATAGAGTCTCTGACCTCAGCTGTAGTTGACTGGTGATAGTGGCGTATCGATTCCTCAGGCGTTTGACCTCTGACTCCTGATGGCGGATATCAGGGCAGTATTCCTGGAAGCTCTTCTGTAGAGAACTGCAGGCTTGCTCTGTCACTTCTAACTCACGGTTCAGCTGTTGAATATCATCTTGTCTGGAGGCGACATCCTTACTCATGTCCTGAAGAGAAGACAATGACAGACATCCAGAAATATCATTGCTGTGCTCTGATTTACATTTACATATGTGTTATATCATGCATAACCATTTCTTATATTTTTTGCACTCTGTGTAAAACACTTTACCTTGAGTTTTTTGGAGTGACTGTTGAGGTTATTGGGCTCATCAACAATTACAGCATCAACAGAGAGTTTGTCCTCAAACCCTGTGACCATGTTGTCCACCTTCTTGGTCTGTTTCTCCAGAAACATGGCTGCTGTTGTCCTGGGAAAAGACAAAAATACATTTAATATCTGCAATTAAAATCATTAATATACACAGTACACAAATACAATGAACCTTACAGTGAAAATATATCTCTCTATTACACTGTAACTGCTTTAAAGTGGTCAAATCTTTGATGATGCTAAACCGTGCAATTGCTGCTGGTGCTAGTTCAAATCTTCAGTATATCACTGTGATGCGCCATCATGCCATTGGCACGGCATAGTTTAATCATGGCAATACCATAATATGCATTTATGAAAATTGGCTTTAGACACTTTTAAACCATACAGATGTTTATAAAACCTTACTGCATGGATTTGTGTGTTATTCTTACTTCTTATTGTAGAGATCACAGAGGGCTGTGAGGTCATCGATCTTGTTGTTGGCTTCAGTGAGTTTTTGAAGCTGTGTAGAAGCGTTGGGTCCCAGGGGCTTCTGGGATAGCAGGGGCTGCATGTCTCTCTGAATGGAGGATTTCTCTGCCTCCAGGTTTCTCAGAATCACAACAAACTTCTGAAAAGTGGAAATCAAACAAAACCGTTTCTAACATGTTTGCAAACACAGGGTCCAGGGCATGGATTAGTTAGGGTAACCATACGTGCCATTCTTCCCGGACATTTCGGGGCGTCTTCCGGAAGTCATATTTTTCGATCGCATACGTTATAGAGAATTATTATTATTATCATTACAGAAAAGCAACCTTTATATTTTGAGGTAAGAATGAAACTACGATTGTATGTCTTATGTGTTTTTTTTTTTTTTTAATGGCGTATGCGGTATCCTGGACAGGACGCGTCTGGGAAGAATGGCACATATTGTCACCCTAGATGTCACCCTAGATTCGTTTTTGATAAGTAGATGAGCTTTCTGGAGCTTTAAAAATGGGACACTGTTCAATACCATTATAAAGCTGAAAAGACTCAGGATATTATTTAATATAACTCTGACTGTATTTGATTGAAAGAAGAAAGTCATTTTCATCCAGGATGGCCTAAGGGTGAGTTTTTGGGTGAACTATTATTTTCATTTCCAAAGTTTACCTCAACAATAAATAACTTTTAAAGTACAAATGATACACATAAACTATTTGGGCTTCAGTATTAGAAATATTAAAGCCACATTTATCCCACTACATTTAGCAACATTAACCCCATGGTAAACTAAAGATATAACTAAACTAACTGTCTCGACTATCTTTCACAATGGTGTCTTTCCTTACCTCATGATCTTTGATTCTGGCAGACAGATCTCCAACAGGGTCAGACCGGTCCAAAGGACGTCTCATTCGGTTCTGCAAGTCTTTCTCGAGCTTCAGCAGATCTCCATTAATTCGATCAAGCTCACTGTTTGTGGCATCAGATTTTAAATCTACAGGAGCCTTTGATTGAGAGGCTGCAGAGAAAATGATCACATATATATGATCAGATCAAGAGAAATCCAAACGGACGCCATTACTATTTAAATAAATGTTATTGAACTCACATGATTCAAAAAATGTTTTCATTATCTTTTCTTAAAATGTTAAACACATGCATGTGAATTACAAACATCACGTATGATACTATATGATATCATATGACCAAGTTTTGCTTGCTTTTATGATTTGAACTTCAGAAAAAGGCACACACTTGTTTTAACAGGCCTCACAACTTCCACATTTGACGTCTTCACTTGAGACTGCAGAGTAGATCTCGTCTTCTTGAGATCAGAGAAATCCCTGCTCAGACTGAACACAAGCACATGATCATTACAGCGGTCATTGATTGGCATCTCACATTTGAAACAGGAAGTAGCTGGGCGGGTCTCAAGGTCGTACCTGTCCACCGTGTCGATGGCAGCCGGATCAGGTGGAGGGATGAGAAAACAGACTCCTGGCATGGTCTTGGTCCTTCCGGTGCTGGTTTTCACCTCCCAGTTTTCCTCTCTGGGATCAGAGGCCAGTGTGAACTTGTCGCCTCTTTTCACAGAGTCCTGTAGGGGGCAGCAGAGAGACGTGAGGATCAACACAAAGGCATTCTGGACACAGATGTATTATTGACATTTTTGAGTGCAGTGTGTATAGGTGTGTCTTACCTTCTCTGTATTCCAGTCACACAGGGAAATAACATTAACAGGTTTATTGGTTGTATTTCGTCTCAGGTGTATAGGAGCCAGGGTGCTACAGGACTCTCTCAGGTCAGTAAGTCTCCGATCATTTCTGGCGATGGCTCTCTCTTCACCCTGAACACACAATTTCATTTCAACATTAATACTCCACTCAAGAAACTAGGCTATTATTTATGTGTATATGATATGTGTGCGTGTGTACCTCCAGTTGTAGTAATATCTCAGTGTTACTCATGTTTCTCAGTACTGATGGTTCTGTAGTGGATTTGATTCTCTTCAGAGACTCATTGAACGTCTCCACATCCAGTTGATACTGACATCAAAAACATACAAATATTTAAACTCACATTACACTACTCTATCGACAAATATACAGACAGTGTTAATGGGCTTTTCTAGTATGCTTAAGTTAAAGTAGGCTATATTACTAATCGTGCGTTCACTCACCTTTTTGTATTTTTCAACATTCTCCAGGTGTGTGTCCTGACACAAGCACAGATTCATGAAACGCTGCCACTCATCATTGATGTTTTCAGCACAGGACTGAAATGAATGAATGAATGCATGAATGAGTGAACAAACAAATAAATAAGTACATTAATGAGTAAATTAATTAATAAATGAGCAAAAGAGTAATGAATAAATTGGAGAATATGTGATGAATGAGAACAAGAGTAAGTGAGAGAGACTTAGCAAGTGAGTGAAAGTTTAATTGAACTTTTCAATTAAAAGTTCTTTAAATTGAAAATTGAGAGAGAGAGAGAGAGAGAGAGAGAGAGAGAGAGAGAGAGAGAGATCAAATGATAAAACGATGAATGAGTGAGCAAGTATGCAATGAATGAATGACTGTGCATTCACACAGGGTGTAAGCGTTAACGCTTCACATTCACTTTTAATGGGTGACGTCATGCGTTGCCGAACTGAATTGTGGATCCATCGGTGCCGTGGCACTGCCGTTGCTTGCGGTAGAAGTTTCTCATTTCTCAACTTTTCAAGCGGCAACGACTGCATCATCCAATCAGATCGTCTTATGCAAATAACCTAGGCAGAGCCAGCCAATTATGTTTATGGAAGACCGGAGCATGTGTTGCAGCCACGGTGATTGGCTGTTTGCCAGGCTTCAGACAAGCCTTCCGTCAAGCGTTAACGCTTTCGCCTCGTGTGAATGCACCGTGAGTGAGCGAGAGAGTGAGTGAGAGAGAGAGTGAGTGAGTGAATGAGTGAGAGAGCTAGCAAAAAAGATAGAGTAAGCAAGGAACTCATTATCTCTGTTAAAGTGAGTGAGAGAGAGAGAGTGAGCAAGTCAAAAAGTGAGTGAGTGAGTGAGTGAGTGAGTGAGTGAGTGAGTGAGTGAGCAAGTCAAAAAGTGAGTGAGTGAGAGAGCTAGCAAGAAAGATAGAGTAAGCAAGGAACTCATTATCTCTGTTTAAGTGAGTGTGAGAGAGAGAGAGAGAGTGAGCAAGTCTAAAAGTGAGTGAGTGAGAGAGAGAGAGATAGAGAGAGAGAGAGAGGGAGAGGGAGAAAGAAAGAGAGTGAGCAAGTCAAAAAGTGAGTGAGTGAGAGAGAGGGAGAAAGAAAGAGAGTGAGTAAGTCTAAGTGAGTGAGTGAGTGAATAAAAGAGTAATTGAGCGAGCAAGTCAGTCAGTGAGAGAGCTAGCAAGAAAGATAGAGTGAGCAAGGAACTCATTATCTCTGTTTAAGTGAGCGAGAGAGAGTGAGTAAGCAAAAAAGTTAGGGAATGAGTGAGTGACCAAGGGACAGAGAGCGAGCAAATGATGAAATGATGAATGAATGAGCAAGCATGCATTGAATGAGTGTGCAAACGAATAAGCAATGAGTGAGTGAGTGAGTGAGTGAGTGAGTGAATACCCCAATAGCAGCTGATCCGGGGTGATCATTCTTAACGAGAGTCTGAGCCTCCTGAAGGATTTTGTCCACCTCCCTTTCATGGCTCAACAGTCCGTTGTTCTTAAATCTCTGCACACAGAGCACACATTATTAATAAACACTAAACAACATTTATCTCATTATCAATATATAAAATACACAATCAAATATCTGATAACACCTTGATTTTACTCAAATTCTGCCTTAAACTAAAACTGGGGTTATTTAGAGAAGTAACAAATTGAAAGTGATGTGATGCTACTGATTTTAATTTTTGCTATTGATAGTTTTCATGTGATGTCACACACTTAGGGGAAAGCCCCGCTGGAGGTCAAGAGAGCACTATCTGCTGTCGTCTGCAGATTAAGAAGTATGTGATAAATATAATCATGGTGGCAATGTAAGGCAAGGAATTTTCCACAAAATATGAATCCGGTGGCTTTCCGGTGGAGTCATGTGATCTATTAACTATAATTTATAATCAGCTCTCTGATAACAGATACAGTAAAGATGGTCACCCACCGGGGAGTAGTTCTGCGTCACATTGCGCCATGTATCTTAAAATCGAACACATTATTTTCTATGAATGTACACACACCGCCGGCGCCTGTCCACACTGGACGAGACTGTCCTCCAAAAAATTACAACCTCATAAGTCGTTTGTGGAAGCACCTTATTACAACGTAAACCGACATATTAAGGCATAAGTGTCCTCTAGCGGCAGTAGCTTATACAACCTGTTGTTACGTTTTAAGTTTTTTGCCTTATACATCAGATTAGACATTTAATTTTATGAATTTGTAAATGTAGAAACAGTTTCATAAACATTAATGGTTTTAAAGATATTTTGGAGCATCTAACCCCACCCTCACCCTTACCCTAAACCCAACCACATAAAACACAACACGCAAGTAGGTATTGCATAAAACAGTATAAAAGTTTTAGAAAGCATTCATGTTGCAAACCTTGCGAACTGAAGCCATAAGATTACTTTATATGAAGATCTCATTCAAACGTAAACCAGCATGACGTTGTTGGTCACAAGAGCCAATAGCGCTACACATTTTTAGCTGACGTAATGATGCAATCGGTCAGGAGACACACGAAAGCCAATGCCTTTACACAATCATAGATGACGTAGCATCGCTGCTTCTGACGGCAGTATTTGATACCTGCAAGTTGTCCTATACGCGACACAGCGCTGCGCTTCCTACCCGGTTTGCGACCTCCTTAAGAGTGTATGATATTTGTTTGTGTCACATTGATACAAATTCTGATCTGTCTTTCTCTCACCTCATACTCCGTGCGCACTTCAGCGCTGTCAATCATCCGATCGCTCCAGTCTCTCCTCATGATCTTCTTCTCTTGCTCAGTAAGAAAGAGCGTCTCTTTATTACAGCGCTGCATGAAGTCATAGAGCGATGAGAGATTCTGACTGCGCTTCTGAGACGCTTCCTACAAACAGAAAACAAACACAAGAGTCTCATTGAAGTTAGTGATGGTCAACCCGGATCTTTTTAAGGATTCGGGTTATTCTGAGTCACTCACTAATATGATCCGGGTTGTGCGAGTCACTCGAGTCACTTGAGTCACTTCCAATTCCAATCGCTAAATCATACTAATGCCAACCAAGCAACTCAGATCACGCATGCAGCTACGAGTCTACGACTCCTCTGCTCGCAAAAAACGGCTGGGGAACTCGTAAAAAACATGCATGTCCGTGGTAACATTATCAATAACATAATTGTAAAAGTTCTTTGTGTTTAGTTTCATTTCATAATGACAAAAATCAACACCACGTTTAGAAGATGTCAGGCTTTGTTGACTTGGATGTGAGAGGAATGTGTCCTGTTTCAGATTGACTTAAAAGATCCACGATAGGTTTCGGTTAATGCAGCCACACAGTCACTCATCCACGCAAGAACATGATCTTGTGATTGAGTCCCAGACAGAGACGCCCGCTCCTGCACGGGTCCTGTGAGTGAACCACTCGCGTCACTCTGAGTGACTCAGTCAACAAGAGGAGCTGTGTATGATCTTTCCAGCAGCACTGCTGCAGCAGTCCTCGGATTTAAAATGTTTAAACATTTGCAGCTTCTACCCAAAACATTGTGCCAGTCAAATATTGCAACAGATTAGCCTACATGAGTCAGTGGGTTAATAACACGAGCAAGGCTCATTTTTCCTAGTCCAGGATTCAAGCTCTATGAGTTGAGTCACTCTCTGTGTGAATCCCCGAGCCGCCGACCAACTCATTGTCGCGCGCACGCATCCCTTTGTACTCGGACTCGGAGCTGCAGGAAATTACGATCCGGAATAGCAGCTTTTTGCTCACTCGGTACCCCCAGTTGACATTTGGAGATGTAAATTAACTTGTTGTTGCAAGTTATAGAACCTATGGCAGCTTATGTAGAGTTATTTGTTGTAATTCTGTTGTAAACAGAGCTTTGTGTATTATACAATTTCTCATTCTTAATGCAAAATCTGAGAGGACTCAACTGACTCGGGTTAATGGTCACTAGGACTCATGGTTCTCGAGTCATTTTAGGGATCGGGTTAAATGATCCGAGTTTCGAGTGACTCGCTCATCACTAATTGAAGTTGTGCAGATATAATCTTTCACAGACCATAGAAGTTAATGAGATGTAAGGAGACATTACCTGCAGACCTGCATACTGCTTTTGAAGGGCAGATGGATTCTGTTGTTGAGAGAAACATCAGGGGAAATCAGTCAGCATCAATATGTTTGTTATTAAATGTTTTAATGCAGTTTATAAAGTTGATCACTGACATCACTGGACTTCAGGGCTGTGCGATATGCCTCAATCTCCTTATGCAGAATATTATGGGCTGCGATCTGTTTCTCTACATCAGAGAGATTCGGACCGTAACGCTCTCCAGCAATCGATTTCTGAAAACACACAAACATCACAAATCATCAACACAACCTTACTGAAATAAACTTACGTCAATGTCACTTTAGTTTCAGCAGAAATAGGTACTTTGAAAGCACCAGAACATGATGATTTTTCAAAGAACAAGAGAAGAACATATATTTTACAGACGTTGTGCATGATGTACTTTATGTTTTGGCAATAACGTTTTGTTGACTGTGATGACAGTTGGATTAGATCTTACCTGTTTTTCAGACAGAAGTTTGCTAAAGTCCACACCAGGAGATAAAGAGAGCTCATGAAGCTGCCCATAAAGATCTCTATATATCTCACAGGATTTAGTCCAACGATCATGAAGATTTCTCACACTAGAGAAGAGATTTCAAAGGGTTTGAGAATGACCTCAGGCATTGTTATAGTTGATTCTTAAATGAAATGTCTGGCTTATATTGAAAAACAAATCAAAACGGTTTAATATCTCAATTGTTTCTCCTACAGACAGTGATGACACTAAATAGGGAGCAAATGTAAGACTGAGATTTTTTCAGATGTTTCTCTACTGTACTTTGAGAAGAAATCTCATTCTCATATATCTCATTGTCTTATCTCATTGAGTGCGTTTGCATGCAGTCTTACGTCGATTATAAACTGATAACGTGGTGGTCATGTAAATGCCCGGATAAAAATATGGAAAGCCAATAAATGGTGTAAGCAAAAATCGATCGTCACGGGTTTTTTTTTTTGCTCATTACCCCAATTTTGCGTTGGATGTAAACACCATTATCGGCTTTCTCGCAGTTTTGTTCATGTGCGCATGTCTCTGAGTGTGAAAGATAATCGTCACACGTAAAAGTAAGCGAAAAGTAATGCATAAAAGTCTGAGCTCGACTCAAGCAGTTGGCAGAGAAACTGCAAAAATAAAAGCTCAGGTTACATTTTTAGGTTCTGCCGACATGAGAAGAGATACAGCAGTATAGCTTTAGACAGATTTACCATCTGCTTTTTGAACAACTATTATGCACTACAGGTGGTGACATCGCTGTCTGCAAGAAAACGGACAAGTCTCCAAATGCCATGTAAACGCAATTATCTGCATTGCCAGGTTATTCATTTGCATGTAAACAGATAAAACAGGTTTCTACATCAGATGTTCTCAAATCTGGCCCTCAAGATCCACTTTCCTGCAGAGTTTAGCTCCAGCCCTGATCAAACACACCTGAGCAAGGTAATCAAGTTCTTCAGGAATGCCGGAAAATTGCAAGCAGGTGAGTTTGATCAGGGTTAGAGCTTAACTCTGCAGGAAAGTGGATCTCGACGGGCCAGAGTTGAGAACCTCTGTTCTACATTAAGCAGATTTTTGATAGTTATCCACTTATTCTGCACATGTAAACGCACGCATTGTCTTATCTCATTTTCATATCTTATGTCTCATTTTCATATCTCATGTCTCATTCTCATGTCTCATATCTCATGTCTCATATCTCATGTCTCATATATCATGTCTCATACATCATGTCTCATACATCATGTCTCATACATCATGTCTCATGTCTCATTCTCATATCTCATGTCTCATTCTCATGTCTCATATCTCATGTCTCATATCTCATGTCTCATATATCATGTCTCATACATCATGTCTCATACATCATATCTCATGTCTCATATCTCATGTCTCATATATCATGTCTCATACATCATGTCTCATACATCATGTCTCATTCTCATATCTCATATCTCATGTCTCATTCTCATATTTCATTCTCATATATCATGTCTCATACATCATGTCTCATACATCATATATCATGTCTCATTCTCATATCTCATGTCTCATTCTCATGTCTCATATCTCATGTCTCATATATCATGTCTCATACATCATGTCTCATACATCATGTCTCATACATCATATCTCATGTCTCATATCTCATGTCTCATATATCATGTCTCATACATCATGTCTCATTCTCATATCTCATATCTCATGTCTCATTCTCATATTTCATTCTCATATCTCATGTCTCATATCTCATGTCTCATTCTCATTCTCATATCTCATTTTCATATCTCATAAGAAAACTGTCCTGAGATTTGATCAGGATGTGATGTCACTCACTCTAGCTCGATCTCATTGGCCTGTGGGTGCTTGAGTCTCTTGGCTTTGTCTACATCCAGGAAGAGATCCTTCAATAAACCCTCTGCTTCACCCAGATTGTCGGCGGAAGTACGCTGATTTTTGAATGCATAGTTTTTCCGCTCATTTACTTTGTCCTAAATGAAGAAATACAGAGAGGTTTAAGTTTAAACACCTTATTGTTTGTTTGATCTTACTTTCTATTTAAAGACAAAAGAAATCACTAGTTCAAACAAAGTCTTCTTCTATATGCTCTATATACTATTTAATTATTACAGTAAAATAAACCTTAATGTCTATAGGGGACATTTCAAAGATCTCTCTGTCTGTCTGAATGTCCATGGGCCAGTTTCCCTTCTCCTAGTCCCAGACTAAAATGCATGTTTGATCTGCCTTACTTTAAAAACATCTTGCACTGACGTATCCTGACATATATCAGCACCATTGTTTTGTCTCATGATGCACACCAGTATTGTCTTATGTAAGGTTTGTTTGTAAAAACTACTTAAATGTCCTAATATAACTAAAGGGATAGTCCTGGATTAATCTAAACCCTGTCCAGGAAACCGCCCCAATGTGTCAGCACGAAACTACCTGTATTGTACTGCCTAGGAAGGGCTCTTAATAGTACATATCTTTATTTACTGTATTAATCTGAGTTATCTCTAAAATAAAGGTGCTTGAAAGGATATTCATAGCGATGCCATAGAAGAACCATTTTTGGTTAAGTCAAGAATCATTTCTTTTTACCTTTTTATAATCGTAAACAGAAAAGTTGTTCAGATGTTTAAGGTTCAGCCCAAAATAGTTATTCTATGAAATTTTAAAGCACCTTTATTTTTAAAAGTGCATAATAAGTTTTTACTAAAAACACCACAGGTAGGTGTTTGTGTGTGTGTGCTTCTCATGCCTCATTGAGCAGTTTCTCGGCCTGCAGGATGTTCTTCTCCACCTGATCTGCGTTTTGCTGTAAGCGAGTGATTATGGACAGCATGTCAGCCTGTGACCTGAACAAAAAACAACAATCGGTTATTTCATAAACTCTATATTCCACTTTATGTTATATACAATGCACTGATAGTATGCACGCAAGATCCTTTAAATGCACAATCATCTACTAGGCTTTTCCACATTGCTCTGTGAAAGTGATGTAAATGCTTTCAACATGTCACCCAACATCACATTAACACCATATAAGACCAGACTGTATTCCTTTATAACGCAGAAGTCTGGCTACGTGCCATCATCACACAACAACAGGCCGAACAAGAAATTCATAGCTCGGAAAATCCTTCTGAACTTTGTGTGGCAATATAAAGGGCAAAACCCGCCTGCATCTGCATTCCACACACGCCAATCACTCAACTTTCCCTGGAACATTTACATCTCGCTTTCTATCTAATTTTCTTTTCTGTCTGTTCATTGTTCGGACATTCCAGCAGGGGTTACGCAAGCGGGCGCGCCCTTCTGAATGATACAGGTGTAAAGGAGTGTCTTAAGGAATGCCGAGGCTGGAACTCTCGGAATTCTGCCTCTTGTCTCTCAGTATCCCCACACAGCAGGAAGAGATTCCTGTTCGCTCAGACTTCGGTAGCTTTAACCGTCACACCCTGGAGGTGTGGCAGGATCACTCTTTATACACAAACAACAAAAGCACTTGCTTCCATTAATGTCTCGCTCGACCGTCTGAGTATCTGAAGGTCAGCTGTCATTGCTTTTGTAGGTTATCGTGCATTGAGCAGAGATGGGCCAGTGATGTTATCTCAATGCACAAGCACGGGTAGCGGCGAGCGTGCAGGCATTTGCATGCTTGGATGTGTGATACAGAGCGATCTCAAACTGAATTGATGTATGTTTGTTAGTTTCAAGTGTGACTCACAGAGATGTGTGTGGAACCGGATACAGAGAAACCCTCATACATACATACACACACCCCTTTGACCTGATCAGCTGGATTGACATTATTTCACAATAATAGACGTGACTCATGTGCACCTCAAGACACACAATGTGAAATCAGGAAAAACACAAATAACACACTGACTAAACTTGATGAGTATTTTTGTAAAATCTGTAGTGTTTCTCTTTTGATCAGACCTCTAATGTATTTTTTTCTGTAAAGTAAGGTTGTATTTGTTAACATTTGTAAATGCATTAGGTAACATGAACTATTAATGAGCAATATAGTTTAATAATTGTATTGCATCAGCTAATATTAACAAAGATTCATCAATGCTAAATGTATTAATCTTTGTTAAAGGTGCAGTGTGTAATTTTTAGAAGGATCTCTTGACAGAAATGCTAAATAATATACAAAACTATATTATCAGGGGTGTATAAAGACCTTTTTATAATGAACTGTTATGTTTTTATTACCTTAGAATGAGACGTTTTATCTACATACACCGAGGGTCCCCTTACATGGAAGTCGCCATTTTGTGCCGCCATGTTTCTACAGAAGCCCTTAATGGACAAACGTTTTTTTACTTAGTTGTCTCTGACGTTTACATGTTTTTCCAGTGGCGGATACCATAGCCTCTCTATGCGTTTTAAAAGGATGGGTGAGCAGTGGACTGAGTCATTGTTTGCAATTCGCAACCTCACCACTGGATGGCGCTAAAATTTACACACTGCACCTTTAATATTAGTTAATGCAATACAATTTAAGGTTAGTTCATTGTGCATTAACTTATGTCAACAGTTTAAAAAAAAAATTATTTAAAAAATGTATTAGTACAAACGTTTTAAAAGGTGTCATCATAGGTCCTAATATGTGCCATTTAGGTACAGATATATACATTTGAGGTACCAGTATGTATCCCAAAAATATAAACCTTTTAAAATAAAAAAGGGTACAAGAAAAAATGAACAAAATGTACTCATTTTTATTCTGTTTAACATATTTAAAACTTTTTTATTAAACGTTTTTATTAAAATCACATTTCATTTCCTTAATTGTTATTTTAAATTCTCATTTATCTTTGTTTTTATTGTGATTTTATCATGTGCCTCTTATTTTTAAATTTGTTCTTTTCTCTTTTATATATTGTTTTCTCATTTTTATTTAAAGCACTTTGAATAACCAAATAAACTTGCCTTCCCTACAAGAAGGTACAAAAATTGTCATCTTTTCAAAAAGCCCACTTTTGTACGTTCTTGTACTTTTTTCTGGAAGCATAAATGCAGAAACTCACATGAATGAAGATTAATAAATGCTGTAGATGTATTGTTCAGTGTTAACTAACGCATACACTAATGACAAAATTATATGAATGTATATTTCAGGTCCTGCTGACAGGTCACCATATCACTTATTATTTCTCCAGTTCAGAAACACTGTCCTGCGGTATAACCGATTCACTTTTAACGTTGCAAATATTCAACATAGTTTCTCAATTAATATGCATGTCTAAAATTATCATATTTTTTCATTTAAGGACAGTAAAATGTGCAATTTGCAATACATTTCCAATATTCCCAATATATTCCCAATTTGTCTTTCTCTAAAGCAATGAAACATTGTAAAAAGCGCTCTACATATAAATGTAAGATGAACTGAATAACTATAACAGTATAATTACGAAACCATGTTACAAATCAACTGTCTGTCGTGTCACTGAAAAAGTATTGTCTATTGTGCTCTGTTTATCCGTATAAGTGTAGTGTACTTAAATTACACAACATCATTTGAAGGCCACACCACACAATATGCTGTTAAACTGTCAAACCGGTCAATATAATAAAACTTCTTTTACTATCAGCGACTTTATACAATAATTTCAAATCAATATACGTCCATGAACCCCTCAGTATCTGCGTAATCACCGGGTAAAACCACCCATGTGTGTGTCAGATATAGCCCTGCCCGGCCGTAAAGATAAATCACATCAGGCACTCAACATTATCACACATACATAAATCAAAACTTATTTCAGCTTGAAACCAATTTAAGAAACCTATCATTCACTCGGAGCACACCTCTTCATTCGCGTTACGTAATTTAAATTAATAATTACCCATAAGGCTTTAGCTACAGGCAAGTGCTGAAGGTAAACATCGGAGGGAAGTCAACAGAAACTGTATGAATAGATTCATTAGGAAAGTGAAGAAGACAAACGGTGACACGATGACATGCAGAAGTTATAATAAACTCACAATGAGGTCTTCGCAGGGCTCTGCTCCTTTTTCTTTAACATCCTGAGACTGTCTGCGGTCCGACTGTCTCTGCGTTTGCTGTCGAGGTCTCTCTTCTGTCCTCTGTTATGGAGTTGTCACCTGTGGTAGCCCCGCCCACTGAAACAGGTGTGTCACATTCATTTAACACAGGACGACTGGCCATACCAGTTTACTCTCTCTCTCCCACTCTCAATACGTCTTTCAATACCTTTCTGTCAGACAATAACCATTATGGCAAAAAATTGATGTGCAAAGTCCAAACAGGCCCATATTACAGTCATTACCATGATATAAACATTAACATTGTCAATAAAACAAAAGCACTGATCAAATCGACAAAACTCCTCCTTGTGTTGATTTAAGATGAGCCCTATGAAAATAAGACTGATCTATCTTATCTCATATAAATATATAACGCATAAATATGAATTAACAAATCTACTTAATGCATTTTCATCCTATCCATTCATAAATAATGAATGCAAACTGTAGATACAATAAAGATTCAGTCACAGCTGCTGTGTCAAATATGACTCACAGTGAGCTTAAATGCACGAGACTCATAATCTGTCATGCAGGTTTGTGTGGTGGACAGGAATGTTGCGTTTCCAGTCACATACATTGACTCTCCGGTCTCTCTCTCTCTCTCTCTCTCTCTCTTATGAGGTATCTCATAACTAACAATATGCTTACTGTCTGTAATTAGACCATTTATATGTCATAGGTTTGACCAAAGGCATTTAACCCCTGACATGAGACACATTCCTTAAAGCAGAACAAAAAGGTGTAAAACACCTCAGGGTGGCATTAATGCATGCAAGCAAACTATTGAAAGCCACACTTGTGGCTGTATGTTAATGCACTTCTGTTCCCAGCATTACTGCTGCTATATCACATCCTCTCTTTCTCTCTCTCTCTCTCTCTCTCTCTCTCTCTTGGAGAGGTTCTTAAACTTGATGATAATGAAAAACCAGAATGGAGAGTCTTATACAAGTCACCATTGAAAAAAAACGGGTGATTTACATTGGCAGTTGCAGTTAATGCCTTTGTATCTTTGTTTAATTCTGATTGTAATAAAGGTTGTCATTTTTGTCCACAAAAAGAAACTCTTTTTTTCATGCATTCATGCACCGTGAAAGGCTAAAACCTTTATTTGAATGCTATATTGGGAATGCTTTTTACTTCTTTTAATGTGTTGTTTTTAATGAAAATATTTATTTGTGGTTTTAAGTATTTAAGAAGTTGTAAACAAAAATCTCAGTTATTGAACTTTTTGCTTGGTCAGGCGAAAATGGCAATTTATGTCACTAGAAAAGAAAAAATTGAGACCAATGTTTTTGTGACTTAGTAACTGTTTTTTCAAGACTTGTCAAATCTAGAATTTTGATTGATTTCCATTATTATAAATTAATGCATGATCTTTCACTGTTTGAATCCATTTGGTGCATTAATGGGATTCCCTGTGAGATTGGTGAAGAAGAGTTGCATTTTTCTTTTTTTGCGAGGTTGATTTCTTTTTCATTTCTGGAATAGGTGATGTGTTGTAGTCTCTCTCCATATGAGGAATCTTTCCACCCACTAACAACATACTTATTGTCTGTAATTAGGCAATTTACATGTCATAGATTTGACCAAAGGCATGTAACCCCTGTCATGAGACCCATTTAAAAAGTAGAGCAAAAAGGTGTAAAAACACCTCAGGGTGGCATTAATGCACCGGCAGTGGCTCAGTTTAGGGGGCGGCAGTGGCTCAGTGGTTCATGTAGGTTGTCTACAAACCGGAAGGTTGGTGGTTCGATCCCCGGCTCCACTGGACCAAGTGTCGAGGTGTCCTTGAGCAAGGCACCTAACCCCAGCTGCTCCCGACGAGCTGGATGGCGCCTTGCATGGCTGACACCGCCGTCGGTGTATGAATGTGTGAGTGAATGGGTGAATGTGAGGCAACATGTACAGCGCTTTGGATGGCCATAGGTCTGTTAAAAGCGCTATATAAATGCAGTCCATTTACCATTTACCACGCGACCAAACTATTGAATGCACTTGTGTTTCCAGTATTACTGATGGCTTAAACATGTCTAAAGGATGTGATATACAGTAGCAGGTTACATGAGTTTATAAGGAATATTACTGTATAAAGCAATGTGAGCTTTGTGTTGTGTCTGTAACTGTACTTATCTCTTGAATAATCACTACACTCTAAAAATGGCAGGGATATTTTTAAACCATGTTGGGTAAATAGTGGACAAACACACAGCTGGGTTAAAATTTACCCAGTGCTGGGTTGTTTTAACCCAAAGCTGGGTTATTATAACCCATGTTTGCATAACAACCACCCAACATTGGGTCATTTTTAACCCAGAACGTGTTCTGTCCAATATGCACCCATTATGCACATTGGCGTGTTTTTCGTGTAATTTTACAGTGGATATGTACATTCGCAGTGTATTTCTGTAATTTTACTAATTTTAACGGTAAAATTCCGTTTTTTTACTGTGTGGGTTAAAAAGAACCCAGCCGTTTTTAGAGTGTAAACATCACTTGATATACAGCAATATTATAAAAAGAGCAAATGTTGAGTGAAGAGTTTCATTATCTAAACATTCAATTATACAGTCCATTAAGTATTGTAGAGCAGTGGTCTCCAACATAGTGCCCGCCAAAGTACTATGTATTAATCATGTATTAATAACCTTAATTTAAAGATTTATGTATTACATATTTTTATATTAGCTGAAATGTTAACATTTTAAACAAAGATAAAACATACCAACGAGTAAAATAAAATAAAATCAACAAGTAAAACAAAAAGTTTTGAGTAGACTATATCAGAAAAGTAGTTCTCCAGATTTTATTGATTGCGGTAGCTCTTGCTCACAAAAAGGTTGGAGGTTGCATAGAGTAATCGGTAGGCAAATAATAATCACATTCTTAGCAACATATGTAAGGGATAATTGACGACGGGCCGTTTAATTATTAGAAAAATAATGCACACCGAGGTGGTGATGCGGGTGTAAAAATGGACTAACAAAAACAACATGATAGATGAGTTTCCGAGGCAATTCCCAGATAGCACACGTACGTCTCAGATACGTCTTGTAAAGATCTTTACATCTGCTGACGATCGTCTTTGAATAATACGTCTTCCATATCTCTACAAGACGTATTTAAGATCTTAAAAAATTCTAAATCCTACCTGCCTGCAATGCATCTCCGTTTGGTCTTGAATCCGATCAAACGCAGACGAATCAGCAAAGACCTCCAACTCATTTCATTTTTTAAATAAATGTCTTGTTTAATTGTTTTAAAAATATAGTCAACATGTTTTTAAGGGTTGGCATTAATTTTGAAGCAAAAAATATAATTAAATATAATTAATAAAAGCCCATATCACGTATAATAAAAAACAATGTAGACATTTTGCGTTTAATCCAAAACGTTAAAAAGGCACTTACCGTAGATAAAGCACCATGCACAAGAAAAGGTGATCTCATACTCTTTCTGACTACAAAATATTAACAAATACAAAACACACAAGAACATCATTGCCAACAGCCACTGCCCCTCTGACTGTTTTATCAGTCTGAAATGAAAAAAGTTATACATTTAATTAAATAAAACAATTGCCAACAAGCTGATTATCTTAAGATGACCCTGCTTACTGCAATTCCTGCTTATTATAATTACTGGGTGTGACTCACATTAAGTGTGTTTGTCAACAGTTATATATCTAAGGTTGAAACTTTTGATAGTTTTTGACCCCACGCCATCCATTGAAATTGTGTAACACACCTTGCATTTTCACAACATTTAGTTTTAAAAATCATCTGAACAAACTCTGAGCAAACCAAAGGTGATATTGAGAATGTTTATATAGATGAAGAAACCTCATAAAAAATTGAAAACACAATACACAATCATTTGACCAGGTTTAATCCAGCATCACAGCATGAATTATATTGACTAGTTTGTTTACCAAATTTGAATAAAATGTTTAACCTATGTGTTAATATGATTACAGCCACAGTGTAACAAAAATACTGCAAAGATATTGATCACATTCTCATTACATTACTTCACAAGACCCAAAGCTGATCAGGACACTTTAAGAGCACTGTAACGTAGTAACTGCTGAAAGAACCATGTAATACTGTGAATATAATGACAAACTGTTCCATAACACTTAGATGTGACTTTAATTACAATACAACATACTCTTACTCATACTCAGGGTTTTTAAACTGTGGGTGAAGACCCACTTGTGGGTCGCACCGTAAGATAGTGAGTGTTGCATTGTAGTGATGGTTTGTCCAATTAATTATTAGCAATGGTTTTGATATACTATAAGATTACACCTGTCTAAAGCCCATAATACACGGCACGATTTTTGGCTGTCCCAGATGAAAGATTACCAATCGTGAAACAATCGTGGAGATTTCTGTGATCGTGGCTCTTAATTGGTGGTCCTATCTCATACAGTGTGAGAGGTTTAAAGACGTCTGTTTTCCCAGTCCTTGGACCAAAGACACCTACGATAGTTTTATGACAGTGTAAGAAGTTCAGCATGATCAACGCACATCAACAATGTGTTTGTTGCTACGACCTGCATACCTGTATTTGTTTACCACTAGCGCATGCTGATGACGGATGTCGCAGCCTCAGATGCAATAGGTGTCTTCATCGACAGTCTACTGCTGAAGTTTAAACAATCCTTGTCACACAGTGTGATAAGGTCTTATTGGATTGCAAAAATCCTGCTGTGTATCCTGGGCTTAATATGTTGTGGAATGAAAAGTTTGGAAACCCCTGCTTAACACAAAGTCTCATTTAAAGTTTATAAGAACTTTTGCAATAGACCGACACTAAACGAAACTGATGGCAGATGAGGTGTTGGGATGACAATGGGCCAGAGTTGAATCTTTGCATCTTAGCAGATCACAGGCAGGTTTCTCCTGAAGTGCTGCATTAAGAAAAGAAAGGAAAAGATGTTAGAACATTTTTAAGGAAATTTAAATAATTCTCACAATCAATATTGGACTATAAACAATAAATTATTACCAATGCAATAACATGCAAACAGACCTGTCAACCACCTTAATAATAGACACTACGCGGTAGGCATGGGCTTGTTACCAGTTTTAAGGTACACCGTGGTTTTAAACAGTCAAGGTTACAAAACCACTAAAATGGTCTGTGAAACCGTCTCCAAGGTATGAACTGTATTTATACAAAATTCATTAAGTCATGTGATTGATTTGATGTTTACATGTAATATACATTTCGAAAATATTATATATAATATAATTTAAAGGCTTTATTTTTTACCTGCCATTTAAAAATAAAAATATTTAGTGTAGCAATGGGAATACCGCAACACTGTGAAACCGTGGTATTTTTGCTAAAGGTAATCATACCGCCAGAATCTTATACTGGCTCATGTCTACTAAGCGGTTGTACCATGTGTCATGAAACATCAAGATCAAATTTTTAGGGCTAGCGCAATACCACAGTTTTGGCTATTCTTCATATTCTCTAGGGCAGTTATTTTGCCCCAGTGACAGAAACAGCGACAGTAATCAAATAATTCATTACCTTATCTACATGTGGGTAGAGGCCCACAGGTGAAGGAAGATTTTTGGCCTGCGCACTTTCACAGCTGGTAAACATGGATTGTGGTGGGCTAGTGACAGAATGAAGAAGATCAGTTTAAAATTTGCTTTACAACCAGAGGTTGCATTATTTTGACAGACAAGGGCTGTAAGAAAATTGTCAAAATCAATAATAATATGAGGCAACAGCCAAACAATAACAACTAAACTCAATCAACTATCTTAATCTGCCTGAACTCAAATCTTGTGGTCTATAAAGTGGGAGTTTATCTGTGTGTAATTCAACCATCATGTTAGACTGAAGGAATTGCAGTTATCAATAGATTTCCCGACAGCACTGGACAAATGACTTCTCACACTCAGTGTGACTTGAGACAAAGGATAAACAAAGACATTGAGTATGTTTACATGCACATAATAAGAGGACAATTATCTTATTATGATATTATAAAAATCAGTTTATTACATTAACATGTTTCAGGCGTTTTAATTTACTTTTATTTGTGAAGTTTATCTATCACAGGTGGAGACATACGCACATACGAAATGGCAAAAAAGACGTTAAAATCTGGTTTAAGAGCAAAAAAACTACCTGTGCCAATCAGTTTTTGCCATTTATGGGCTTTACCCTATAAAAGAAAACCATTTTATGCATTTAAATGACCTTACACGTTATCAGTTTATTAAGCGTTTAGACTATGTAGACACACTCACTGTGCACTAAAATTAAAAAAATTGGTTAACACGACCACTCGTGGTGGCTTCACTCAGAGGTTGGAGAAGACAACCGGTGGACTAAACATCAAGCCTCTGCATGATTCAGGTAAGTGGAATAAAATACACTGTAAATAAACATTATTAAAACAGATTGTGAAGTCATTCATTCAAAACTTGCTATGACCTAAGCCTAAATGACTTAATTTCTTTTTAGAATTAAGACAACCTTAGCAGGAGAGCCCCAGCAGTAACTTTCTCTCAAGCAGATGAGCAATAAGTTGCTTTGTATGAACACCACCCTAACAATCAAGGTAAAAGAGCATTAAACATTAAAGGTATTGCGGAGAATTTAGGTTTTCCGGGTGGATCATCAAGACTATTGGTCCTCCTAGTTGTCAATCTGGAGTGTTGCCGCAATTGCATTTTTTTTAAAAAGTGGAGACGGCGTTTCTTTTCTAAAATTCGAGAAAATCCTCCGCTACACCTTTAAGTGGAACATTTATATAGCATGCTGCTTATAGCTAGTGAGAAAGATAATCTAATTGATCTACCATGCATATCCTTCAAATAACTTAACAGAACAACTGAACATGTATAATATAATTTAATATGTACATTATTAATAATAATTGTTAATAATATTTAATATTTGTGAAATTATATAGTTGTGAATTCATTATATTTGCAATGTTTATACATTACCTGTTTTTAGGTAAACAGATTATCCATCAGTGGGTGCCTCAAGGTCGGCTCTGTAAATACTGTAATCTGCATGTTTCCGAGCACACGTTTACCAGGACACACTAATATTAAACAGAAAAACAACATAAATCAGTGTTAAACACAAACAAATTTTAGGTAAATTAAATAAGGTTTTCATTTTCAATCAATATAAAAGAAATAAACGCAATAAAAAACAATGTCAGTGACGTAATAAATATGTGTAAATTTACACGCATCACTTATTAAGCATTATAAAAATCCAGCAATATTATTAAACTTTGGTTATTTGTTATTATCCCTGCATTCAAATGGTTGCAGGTTGGAGCAGGAAGTTAACCCTTCTGTCGCGCAAGCGCGAGGTCGCGAGGCCATTCGTACGTCACGTGAGCGCCATTTTCATCATATGACCGTTTTTCCTCAGGCACACTTCAACATTTTCTTCGCATTTAACATCATTATTAACATGTAAATAATATAATTCGTAAACATAACGTTTATGTTAATTTATAATATATATATTTTTTTAATTGTTGGCTTTAAGTTAATTTGTCTGTCAGACTCAGTTTGTTCGTGTTGGTAAGTAACTTAACGTACGTTATTAACGTTACGCTAGCCTTTTGTCATGTATGTGTTGTTAGAAACTGATAAAAATACGAATTAATTCACAGATAAATAACTTTATCGCTAATACAACTGATAAAATATATTAACTTAATTATCAAACCACTTCGCTATAAAACTTTAAGGCTTCTTGTGAATACCGGTCGTTTACATAACGTTAACTTACTCCAAGCAAGTCGGGCGGGAAGATTGATACATTTTATAACTCAAGTAACTTTAAGTTAAACAGGGGCTGGTGGTCTAGGCTAACTTAGCAAATGTTTACCCCACCACCGCTGAGAAAACGGTTACATGTTCAACGTGCCTTGCCTTCAGGATTTGCAGATCGATTTTGGCTTGCATTGATAAACGTTACAAACAAACAAACCAAAAAAAGAATGATCATATACGACAATCAATCTTTAGATCCACTACATGCATAACATAATGTTGGTTACTTACCTCTACTGATGAAACTCCTTTGTCAGCGTTGTAACTTCACATGTTGGTTTTGGTAAATCACACGAGGCCAAAGATCGAGGTGAAAAAGAGAAATAAATCGTTCTGCGATCGTTTAACGCGATGAGACACGAAGCCTTAAAAACCACAGGCTACTCCAGCCCAAAGATTAGTGTAGCCCTTGTGTCCGGCTTCACGTGGCTTAGCGTTAACCAGTATGACATCACAGTACCGCGTGATTACACTGTTTCGTGGGCTTTTGAATCACTCTCGCGGTACTTCAATGTCTGCATGAAGTCAACCACTCATGCTTGTAACAGGGGTAGCGTTTGTGCGCTCAGTGATTTAGGGTGTTACAAAACAAGATTATTACATTAATATTATCAATTAGTATTGTAATAAAGCTTTTTAAATGTTTGTTAATGATTAAGTGTCATTAACAAACTCTGATTTAAAACATCAATATATATGCTACGTAAATTTTCCTTAAATCATCAAAACATCCAAATTCAATGAAACAAAAACAACAACAATGTATTTAAGATGAGACACATTCAGCATTTATAATTTTTTCTCTCTTTTTTGTTTGACTTTGTTTTCTACAGTAGCCTGTTAACAGTAGACCAAAGGTATGATGATCAATTATAAATGCAATATGGTTGAAAGGTCAGTAAACAAACAACAAAAAGGTAATTTCTTAATAGAATGTCTATACATTTTTTGCTTTTGTTACATATTTCATACATCAAAATCATTAAACGTTAATAATTATGTATTCCAACTTGTTGCAGCTTGACAAAAATGTAGCTTGAAGGAGAAGGGACAGCTGAGTAACAAAGTCCTGGTACGCAGACGACGATACTATTACACTGACAAGAGTGTAATGATGATGGAGACACAAGCCAGAGAAAGGGGGGACCAAACACCAGGCCAGAATTCTGCATGAGTCAGGTAAGCATAATGAGTTACAGCAGTGGTTCTCAACTCTGTTCATGGAGTCCCACTGCTCTGTGCATTCTGTATGTCTCTTTGATTTGACAGACTGAGGCTGCGTCCAAATATCACTTTGTGCATCCTATCGTGCATCATGTTCTGGATGTAAAGCATGAGACTTTTAATTGTATGTTAACATTTCTATGGTGTTCACTGCATTATTATTATGCATTTTGTGAAACATCTGCAACATTGTGTCGTTTATTTAGGGACTACTGAATAAATAATACACTTTAATAAAGCTACATACTCAAAACAAAGAGCTTTTTTACAGGAGCAAAGAATTCTGCATCTAAAAGTTTAATATAAGTAAATGTTCATTTCAGAGTGTTCATTTTATTTACAGAAAAACTTAAAAATGTTAAATATAAATTAAAAGTAGTAAATAAAACACAAATACGTTTTGGTGCAAATTGCTGGCACTACCTGGATTGAAATTTTTACACATGCTAAGTGTGTCCCATCGGATGAATAATTCTACATACACACTTGGGATCTTCACGCCCACTAGAATACCTAGGCCAAATACAAAAAAAAACATAATGTAAGTAGTCTAGTGCAAAGACAACAAGTGTGAACATTTGGACACAGCCTCAGTTCAGTTCATGAAGATCTCTACTAATGAGCTGATGATTTGAATAAGGTGTGTTAAATAAGGAAGACATACAAAATGTGAATAGCAGAGGACCTCAAGGAACAATGTTTAGGTACAGTTACACTGTATAAAACATTAACCAAACAGACAAATTATTTGTCATAGCTTCAATAAACAAAAGAATGTCACCTGCATTTTAGTTTCAAGCATTTTCCACAATGAAGCCAAACTGGCAGAAAATAAGCTTCTGCTTTGCATCTGACATCAATTCAGAAACCTGCAAAAATAATTACAAGAGAATGAAGAATGTTTAAAATATACATAGAAATAAGCTCTAAGGAACGGCATGGTTTACAGTAAAATTATGGGGTACTCACACTATGCATACTGTATCATACCAAAGTATGTTTTACCTCCAAAGTTTGGTGTTACTAGTGTGAGCGCTCTGTACCCTACTACACTTGGTCTCTGCAACAGTCCAGTTTAGTTCATGGTAGGGGGGCATATTTTGAAACATAAATATTTTCAAATTATTTGCGACCCTTACAAAGACACTAATTTCCCACAGCCAGCAACAGCACAATGTTTGTCTGACATCACAATCTTACTGTTATTACAACTTTATGATTGTCAACAACTACTACTTTAGACTGAACACCAGTGGGCGGAGCCAACGATATAATGATGTGCTGTGTCTTTCTGTGGGGGAGGTCAAATGAAAATTAATTTAGCTAGTGACATCACTACTTCAGCCATTTTACATTCGTAAAAGAAGAATGCTGTCTGCGATTCACTTTTGTTTCCATGATTGCAAAAACCTTTATCGAAGAACATATACAATTGTTTAAGTGTCATAATTAAAACATGCCTAAATTGGCAGTGACCCTGGCTTAAGTCGATACAAAACTCAAGTGCAAATCATGACACTCATATTAACTGTAGTTTTGCAAATTATTGTAACACCGATATCAGATATGAATAGTGTCTTATGTAAATATAAAAAGAGCAGAACAAAAAATGAATATAGTCAAAAAAAAGTGATCTGTGCATTAAGATTTGCATTGTAAATGCAGTCTTATTGTTACGAAAAAACTTGGTTATTGCTGGAATCATGAATGGTCTGAATAGGATTTGAGTTTGTTTACTTGTGAAACTTACCTGCACCACCATTTACAGATCCAGTGGGTGCAGATCATCATACAGATGGTTCAAGTGTGGATCCACCTAATATTCAAGGTAAAAGAGCATTTGTTCACAGCATTATCTAAGAAAACATATCACTAGATATTACATATTAGATGTTAATGTCTGACTCTGATCCATACGAAACAGATTTTCTGTCCTGGGACACTCGGCTAACCATCAAGAAAGAACACAGTAGGTTAACAAGAATCTGACCTCACGTTTGATCATTACAAAATTATTGCAGTACATTACACATTTAAGGACTGATGTTATTCCTCTGGCTGATTTAAAAATACCCAAAAGTTCTTAAAAAGAAGCAGCCCTAGTTATTTTGGCTTGTTAAACATAAACTATATAGACATAACTATTGCGACACCTCCTTCTAATAAACAGGTTTAAATACTTTACTTATTTCCATGAGCACAAATCTTAATGCTACAGCATATGATATTCTAGAAAAACCGTTTGATGCTAAATTTATAGCAAGAGTTTTGGCAGGGCCCTTTTCAATACTAAATTAAGAATGACCCTACAAACAAAGTAAGGTTCAAACAGAAAATTAGTGATTCAGTCTGGTGTGGAAGAACTTTGACTGGTCTGAATAAACCCCAGACCTTAACTCAGCTAACACCTTTGATATGACTCAAAGGTTTTTAGCCAAAAACTCATCACCTAAACCTATCAATGACTTGTACAAGAAGCTGTAGTCATTTCGGAACAGAAAAAGGCACTTACAAAACTGTTGCAACAAAAATCAAAACAAAACTCTTTGAAGTGGTATTATATGGTATAGCATTTATATTTGTTTTGATTGGACATACTGGAATAAATAAACATGTTTATTAGAATGAGGCCTCCCAATACTTTTGTCTAGTGTATTTGCCACAGACAGGGTAACGCAATCCTTAGAGTGTGCTTCTTTGTAAATGTGACAAATGAAAATGACCTGATCCATCATTTCCAGCTCCAGTGGGCATCCTTTATCCATCCAGACCCTCATACAGATGGTTGGAGTTTTGATTAATCTAAAGTACCATGCAAGGTAAGAGAGCATTTGTTGACATAATTAGGAAGAAAACATAAACGCATTGTTCATGGCACTTAAATACAACATAACACTGTTTAATCCTACCTTTTCTGTTCAATCCATAGAGCACTCATTTTCCCTCTTGAGACCATGGTGTGACCTGCAAGGTCGAATGGAGAGTAAGTTCCCTAAAAAAAATAAAAATAAATGTATTTAAAATCGTCATTAGCTAAACATCAACATGTCTGAGGCAGATGCAGGTCTGATAATCCGTCCAACATTCAAAACCTCACAGTAAATCTACAGTCTTGAGTACTGTTTTAAATCAATGTATACATATGCTCATTATGAATTTTAATAAAAAATACTAAATGTATATAAAAAGCCTCAATTCAATTATTTTTTTGATATTGCAGCTGTAAACGAGACAATCTTGGAGTCACCTGCATTCACTGGTCCAGTTGTTAGTCCAATTACAGATGGAGATTATAGAAGAGGATGATGTCTTTTCTCCAACATCTTTCTAGACTGATAAAAGATCTAGACAGGCTTGAACAAAAGTTAACAGAGGGGCTTATATAGAGAATGGTAAGAACCATTTTATCCGTCAAACTTTTTACCAATTATTGTAAACATAAACAATATTATAGGGCTTAATTTGTTTTAACATTACTTCAATGTACTGTATCTGTTTAAGGTGAGCAGCTACACATAAAAGAAGAACATGGAGAATCTGCCCAGAGGTGTTAACCAGCAATGCAGCTATACAACTAAATTGATGCAGGCGGAAACAATGTGTGTATGTTATGTCCAAATGTTGTTATGTTCAAATGTTTTACAATATACTTAAACAGGTGGACCTGTCATTATTGCATTAGTCAAGTACAGCTGAGTAGGTTAAGTTTACATATCAACGTCAATAAATATATATAAATAAATATCAGTCTTGACAGCAAACATAATAATGTTAAATAAAATAATAATTACAGCTTTTTAAGAAATTTACACGGGCTCAAACTATCAGTGAAATTAACTATCAAAAACCTAAAATAACCACAGACACGTGAATAATATATCTAACGTGAACTAGCTAGTTACTGTACATACATTGCTTATTATCAACGAAATTTCTAGTTAACTGATCCCACTCTCAGCATTATTAAAATGTATTATTACTACATACCTTAAACAAATGTTCCCTTAAATCGCCAGACCAGGACAGGTTTCTTTCTTGCCCTTCTTCTTTTGCATTGCGACGTCGATATAAGTGCATGGTGTGGTGTAGCACGAATTTAACGCAAAGACGCTCATATTAATAATATACACGATATTGACGATTAATACGGATGATTTTATCTTTGTTTGACATTCTAATCAGAGTTATATTGAGGAAACAAAGAAAACATATGACATAGTTTGTAAAATTAATTTTTCCTTATTTTTGTAATGGTTTCTTTTAGAATGCAGCTGCTGCAGATGAAGAATCCGTCCGTCTAGCACTGAAGGAGACGCGGAAAATCGGGAAAAGATGTTCTTTGCCCGAGGAAGCATTTGATTAATTTAAAGATATTGTGTTTCTTTGTATGTTATAGAAAAACGTTGCTTTTTTGCATACACTCGTGTAAATATGCATCTTATGAATGTTTTCCTTTGTCTAATTTTAATAAATTTTACGCAATCAACTGCCTGTTTTATTGAAAATACTGTTTTAATTGTTGTCAATGATATATTGTAATAATATGTGTGTATAACTGTGTAGAAGATGTAGTTTAGAGCAATTTATTTTTAATGATCTTTTAATCGTCTTTTAAAGCTCTCAGAAACATCTTAGAAAGAGCTCGATTAAAGCTCTTATAAAGATCTTTTAAAGATCTAAGAAACATCTTGGAAATATCTTAGAAACATCTGCTAACCATCATTCTAAATATCAAGCGTCTTGAAAAGATCTTAAAAGCGTCTTCAAAACGGCTGGGCTCGTACGTCTCAGATACGTAATTCATATGGGCAAACGACCTTTATAATACGTTTTCCAGACGGAATGGAAATCTGAGTGATTACCTCGCAGATACGTATCTGAGACGTACGTGTGCTATCTGGGTTCAGAGACACACAGAGGTGGCCTCGTTCACACAGTCTCTCTCTCTCTCTCTCTCTGTCGCTTGCCCTCTTGCTCTCTCTTTCTCACTCTCTCTCTCTCTCTCTCTGTCACTCTCACTCTCTTTTTAATAACTTCATTAATAACTTCATTAGAACGCTAGCAATGGCTCAAGCATCCATTGTCAGCTTTAAAATGATGTTTTGGAACAAGCAAAAGAGCCGTTGGATGAGACGCAGAAGAAATAGTCATACTTACAAATAGCGATTTAAGTACAAAAACCAAACGAATCCCTTTAAATTTATCACGTGATCGATGTCTTGAGGTGTGGTAACCGTAATATAAGCTGAACAATTCACCCCGGGCCTTTGAATTATTGTAAAATAATGCAAGAAACCTTATCGGTCGACCACTAATTGTAACTTAATGATTTAAGTGATTCTAATAATTCTTACAGACAACTTTTTTGTCAAAAGCTTATTTGTGCCATCCATATAAAATAAATGCACTTTAAAAATCATTCATTGCATTCAGAGATTTTTGACTTTGTGTCTTAAGTGCTTAAACAGTCCAATGGTCACTGTGGTTAAACAGTTTGTGTATTACATAGATCAAAGTGTAAACTTTATCAAGACCACCAATAGACACGTCATAAACGTTTATAATTTTCTCTAATAAAACTAGCTTTTTAACTCAGAGGAGATTCATAATTTTATCCTAAGATTAAATCATGATGTTAATTTTGTGTCATAACATATAGCTGAATAGATGATTTATATTAAAGGGCACCTATAATGGCCTTTTTACAAGATGTAATATAACTCTCAGGTGTGCTCAGAATGTGTCTGTGAAGTTTCAGCTCAAAATACCACACAGATCATTTATTATAGCATGTTGAAAATTTCCCTATTTGGGTGGGAGCAAAAATACACTGTTTTAATGTCTGTCCTTTATATCCAAATGAGCTACAGCTCCTCACTCCCTTACAAACAGTCAGTGAGTGTTTTTAGTTCAAATAGATCTGATTAATACAGTCTGAGAGAATAGTATCTAGTGGACAGATGACAACTCACCGAGGGTGGAAACTAATGCAGGACTGTAAGTGGGCGGGGCTTTATCAGTGTGACCTCACATTGATAAGAGAATTAAAACGGCATGTCTAATGAGACTGCTTTGGTTTAATGAGGATCAAATAAGGAGATTGTTGATTTTTTTTCACTGTAGGTTTGTTGTGTTCACACACTGCCAACACACATTATGTCCAAACACCTTGTAAAAGTGGATTTTGCATAATAGTTGCCCTTTAAAGTATCCATATACTCAGATTATATTAAAGTAATATTGAGATGATAGAGATTATATATACAATATTTAACAGCCGATCAGACCCCAATATGTATATGTTACAACTTTACCTAGTTGTTGCATTAACGGCTTTAGTCCTATTGATGACTAACCTAATCCATTCAGTTAATGTATGCACTAGTGAATTTTTGAGCGCTGCACCCAGAATTTACGGTTGGAATAAAACGGTTTGCATCACAGATATTGTATCTACTCATTCACATTATCATAACATGACATGTGACATTTGCATTTAACCCATCCCAGTGAGTAGCACTGCATGAAAAGAGGTGTATCTGAAACTCGTCTAGTCTATTTAACAATGACAAACATGTTTAGTTGACCAACATTTTGGCAGTTTTTTAATGATGCTCAGACTTTCTTAAAAGTAAAATTTTATAGACAAATGAAATTATGTTAATAATAAACATATTTACTAAACACATTTTAAAGAGATGAAATACAAAACTTTTTAAACGTGCCTCAGGAAATTACTGCTCATCATTGAGAACATTGGACCACTATCTATAATCTATTTTTGTTTAAAGGGATTGATTGAAGACAGACATTATAATATGCAGTCTGACTTTGTATAAGCATGTATAATCATATCCAAAAAATATCTCTACATACTAGAAGCTGCCGGGTATCTGCAGACATTTTATCTGAGTTTGTCTGTCTGTACCTACACTACACCCAACATGCATCTGCATTTACATGTGAAAGGCTGTATTTTAAATTATGCACTTCTCTATTCATTTTGGTGGTTCTTTTTGATGTGAAATGTTAGGGCAGAATCATAATAACCTCAGAAACAGTGAAGTTTAAATCATGAGACATTATAAACAAAAGCAGCTTTATGTGCCACTGATTTATGAATATGGTGCTGAATTTATCAACATCCTAGCCAGTAAAAAATGAGTTACATGATGTTTTTGAAACAAAATACCCAAATCTCATGTGAAATGCTTCTTTTATAGGATGATGTATAACGTATTGAGACAATGTCCCATGTCAGGGTGTTGTGCAAGTATCTTGAACCAACCCAATCTCATGGCAAGTCGTGTTATAGTAACGAAAATTGTGATTAATTTATTTAATGTTTTCTCATTGATGTTTTCTATTTTTTGACCAGTGTTGCTTGGGGTTTGGGTTAGAATCACTTTCTGCGACTTCCTAACCCAAACTCCAACTCTAACTCCAACTCCAGGTGAGAATAGTTTTAAAAGCAGACAAAAACATGTAGAATAAAATTACATCCTTACGCAAACTCCGAATCTAACCCTAACCCCAAGTGACAATGATTTAAAAATAGGAAAGAACGATGAGAAAACAAAATATAAAATGACGCAATAAAGAAAGTCGTGCCACAGACACAAACAGCCATTGATAGAAATTTGTGCTGGGAAGTACGAAAAATACATTAGTCTCCAGAGACACGAAAAACAGCAGAAATTAATGTCATCAAACACAAATAAATTAATCAAAATTTTCGTTACTATAACACGACTTGCCGTGAGACTGGGTTGCTTGAACAGCACATATTGTTTGGTGAAGCACATATGCACCCTTCATTCTGAATCGTTTGGTGCACGATGACACACAGCCCTTTCACATGCCATCATATTGCTAGTTAATCTGTCACGTGTGTAGTTCAGACATTCACGTAACCCTGCTGTGTGCATAAGAAGGTTTTTACGAAGGCAGATGAAGGTGAGTGGTTTTGTGAACAGCGCTCTGGCATGATTTGCGATCACACTGGGCATTCTGCACCTGGGCCCAAGTGAACCATGCCCGAGCCCACCTCTGCATGCAGACCAGGGTGCGATTAACAAAACCACGTCTGGGCATGGTACCGAGTGATCACACTAGTCAAACAAACCAGGCTTTGGGGCTCAAACGTGCATTATCCCATTTGGTTGGAATAACGTGAGCGTGCCCCGAAAAGACATGGTTAATTTATTCCCCCAACCAGCTCTGAAACAAAGACAGAGGTACCTGCTGGTCATTAGCATATACAAAGCCTTTCGCACCTCAAAGCCATCACTCCTCATAACCAGCTGTAAGGATTCCTTACACATCCATATACATCCACATATGTAAGGTTTTTTGGTTGTTTCACGAAATTTATATTTTATATTTATTCGCATACAGCTCTTTTCATGCAGTGTAGTGAACACACAGACTACAAGTAGTGAATACATACACACCCGGAGCAGTGGACAGCTACACCGGCAGCGCCCGTGGAGCAATTTGGCTTAAAGTGCTTTGCTCAAGGGCAACTCACCGCAGGGGACTCGCAACTCTTGGGTTACAAGCCCAACTCTCTAACCATTAGCCTACAATCCAACTGGCCGGCAGATTTTAAACTTCTTATAGAAAGAATATGAATGAATGAACAGGCTTAATTTTGTACTTGGTGTACAAAACACTACAGTACATAATACAATATAATAGAACCAGTACAGTAAAGAGCCGCTAAAAGAATCCACAATATAGAAGCACAACCGTCAGAAAACCACAATACAGTCGTGAACACCGATCTAAGCGTGTGTTAAACCAGTATCATATTTCTGCAATGACTTTATGATGTGTGTAAGATTGTGAATTAGATGTGCTCATACTGTAGGGTGCCCTGACACCTGTGGTATTTCTGTAGTGGAAAACGTAACATGGGTCAGAGATATGTTTGCTGTGTTAATCTGCTGAAACAGGTGTGTCACCCTCACACCCTACACAGGCACTTATCAATACACACACCTACATACCTGCATGCATAAACACACACACACTGAACAACCTTACACTATCTGCCATCCCAAACACATCCGGTGAACCATGGATCCATGGCGTTCACCCATCATTTCTCCCAACCACCCTGGGGAAAATAAAAGCACAAGAAACAGGTGATGTGTGCATAAAACACTGTGTAAAATTATTTTTATTCACTATAATTAATCTAAATTAAATTCAGTTTTTTGTAACTATTATAATCTGATTTTTTTATAACATTGTGTTTAAAATGTATTGTGTTCATGTGTAACTCAGTGGTACATTTATAAAATTAAACCCCGCGTTTGAACCCAGAGAGCAGAAATACTGATATATTGTGTAGCTTACTTGCACTGTAAGTCACTTTGGATAAAATTGTCTAAATGTGTAATGTAAATGTTTTTAATGTTTATCATTGTGGCAATTTTTGGCAACTCTTTATTTTATATATAGTTACGGTGTAAACTCTGTAACTAGCCCTAAGCCTTAACCTGACCCATATGTAGTTTCCATTATTTACAATGTAAATACATTGTAAGTACATCTGGTGTAAAATTAAAGTGCAATGAATCGCATGAAATGAGATAGTATGCTTTGTATATTATTTACTAAATTTGTTTTTAGGACTATTAAGAATTATTTTAATTTAATGATTTTTCATGACAGCACATCTGCCCTAAATTCTCCACATAACAACATGACATCATGACATTACTCATGGTAGAATCACTGTCACAAAACTGTCATGTATATTATTAAAACGTTTCATTCACTGTCAAAAAAAATGCTCAAAAATGCCTTCTAGCTGACAAGCTCAAAATTAAAGAGAAGACTTCGAGATTATTTTCCATTTGTATGTGTTTAAGAAAAATTATCATTTTTGTTTCGTTCTGCATACTGACAAAATCTTTACCATGTTCCTAATAATAATAATAATAATAAAAGGTTTTATTTGCATTTATTTAATGAAAATTGAAATGGGGAAAACATGGTCCAAACAACAAAAACAGACACAGTGTTTTCTGATCTTGAATAGTGCAAAGAAAAGAAGTTCATAATTTCTCAATATCAAAATACTAATGTTTTTAAAAATAATTAAGAAATATATTTTTTATGGAATAACCCTGATTTTAAATTACATCTTTTATGTGTCTTTGTATCCACTCAGTCTTTTATATTGCTATTGAGTGACTTTTTGTTGCTCATTTATGTTGCTGAAGTGGTCTCTTACTATTTTCGTGGCTGTATAAACACACACAAATACACTCACCCAAAGGATTATTGGAACACTTAAATTTCTCATTAATGCAATTATCTAATCAACCAATCGTATGGCAGTTGCTTCAATGCATTTAGGGGTGTGGTCGTGGTCAAGACAATCTCCTGAACTCCAAACTTAATGTCAGAATGGGAAAGAAGCAATTTTGAGCGTGGTATGTTTGTTGGTGCTAGACGGGCCGGTCTGAGTATTTCACAATCTGCTCAGTTACTGGGATTTTCACACACAACCATTTCTAGGGTTCACAAAGAATGATGTGAAAAGGGAAAAACATCCAGTATGCAGCAGTCCTGTGGCCGAAAATGCCTCGTTGATGCTAGAGGTCAGAGGAGAATGGGCCGACTGATTCAAGCTGATAGAAGAGCAACTTTAACTGAAATAACCACTCGTTACAACCGAGGTATGCAGCAAAGCATTTGTGAAGCCAAAGCACGCACAACCTTGAGGCGGATGGGCTACAACAGCAGAAGACCCCACCTCATCTCCAATACAAATAGGAAAAAGAGGCTACAATTTGCACAAGCTCACCAAAATTTGACAGTTGAAGATTGGAAAAATGTTACCTGGTCTGATGAGTCTCGATTTCTGTTGTGACATTCAGATGGTAGAGTCAGAATATGGCGTAAACATAATGAGAACATGGATCCATCATGCCTTGTTACCACTGTGCAGGCTGGTGGTGGTGGTGTAATGGTGTGGGGGATGTTTTCTTGGCACACTTTAGGCCCCTTAGTGCCAATTGGGCATTGTTTAAATGCCACGGCCTACCTGAGCATTGTTTCTGACCATGTCCATCCCTTTATGACCCCCATGTACCCATCCTCTGATGGTTACTTCCAGCAGGATAATGCACCATGTCACAAAGCTCGAATCATTTCAAATTGGTTTCTTTTACATGACAATGAGTTCACTGTACTAAAATGGCTCCCACAGCCACCAGATCTCAACTCAATAGAGCATCTTTGGGATGTGGTGGAACGGGAGCTTCGTGCTCTGTATGTGCATCCCACAAATCTCCATCAACTGCAAGATGCTATCCTATCAATATGGGCCAACATTTCTAAAGAATGCTTTCAGCACCTTGTTGAATCAATGCCGCGTAGAATTAAGGCAGTTCTGAAGGCAAAAGGGGGTCAAACACAGTATTAGTATGGTGTTCCTAATAATCCTTTAGGTGAGTGTATATTAGATGACACAATATATTTACACAATTGTTTCTAAGTTGAATTAGAATTCTAAGCTTGGCAACCAGGTAACTTAGTTTTTTAAGTTGAACAAACATTTTTTAAAGTGTACACACTAAAATTTGTGTGCATTTTTGTCAAATTAACATTTATAACACAATCCAAAACTTAGTGAAAAAGTAGTGTTTTAACTTCATGCTGATTTTTTACAGTGCAGACTTCAGAAAGGTTAAAATAATATTTTAAGAAACGTTGACTTTCATTTTTGGTTCCTAGAAGAAACTTTATTGTTCTCTGGCATTACTGCAAACAATCCTTTCTAGTGTCTTTATTTTTATGAGCGTAGGCAGAGTCATAATGTGAAAATATTTAAAGTGTTTCGTAAGGGATCCATTTTTGTCCATTCAAATGTATTCAGACAGCCTGCAGCTTATGCTCAGAAACACAAAAGAGACATTTTACTATCATTCAAGACCCAACATCTGTGTTTGTTTATGTATATGTTTGTTATAATAAACCTCCAGGCACAACTCACAGTGAGTCTAATGTCTGTTCTGTCATGTGTTTATTCAGTGATCTTCTCATCTCCCGATACTGACTCAGGGTCAGAAATAAATAAATACAATTGTAGTTGTAATATGTGATGCACATATTGATTTAGATTATCGGTAAAGATAACTCACAATCTAACCTAATCTTAACTAGGTTACACGCTATACTTTTATGGCTTGGAAAAACTCTTCAGAATTGCATATTTGTACGCATTGATGATTATGCAAGCGTTTAACCTGCACCGCCTTGCTCTTTTAAGCTTTCATCATCTTTTATCTCAGCATCAATGACATTTATAAGCTGTAAATACCATAGTAAAAGGAATGCAGAGCTACTTGATGTGTGTGTAAGAGGTGAAAGTAGATCGCAATGTCAATAATTAAAAGTTTTTGTACGTTTACCAGGACTTGTTAAATGCTCTGTGTTTATCAGCGGAGGCCGTGTGAGGTTTTATCAGCTCTTGGAGTTTAAACTATAAACACTCGAGAGTTTTATCACCAGCCATCTTGTCAGTTTGTTTCAATGTAGTGTAGACAAAGTGAAAAACACACCTACTGTACACATACAGATCAAGTTCAGTACACTTCACTTTTGACCATATGAAGGACTTTTGTGATTAAAGATGTCTGTCATTCCTGTCATATCTACTGCAGTAGCACCACAATACGTCAACCTGCTTTACTGCAACATGTCTGGCTCATACATCAGTAAAAGATTTGCATAAAGAAACGAATTATAACTTAGTAAACTTTTTGGATTTTTTATGTTTAATATTTTCATGACAGTCGAGCATATTTGGGCCTCATGATTTACAGCCATGCCATGTTTCGACACATACTGTATCACGCATGACCGGCCCTTTAAAATGGTGGCTTTACAATCTTTTCACGAATGCATGTTGAGCATTCTGACCTTTAAACCACGCTGACATCAAGTATTAAAAGATGATGAACTACCAGACTTAAGATGTGAAACAAAACACAGAAACTGTCAAGAACATGATCAGGTCACATTTACACCCCCTCAAAAATGACACAGCATTCATATTACTGTAATGCAAACTCTTTCTCTCTCATATATTTATACATCATTTAAATAAAATAAACTTAAAAGTATAGCAAAATAGTAACTAAACATCTTCTACATGCTGGATTACATTTAATTTGTGCTAAATTTAATTAAAAACAAACAAACAAAATATGTTTAAATGGGTAATAATTTTCAATAAGGCTGTATTTGTTAACATTAATGCATCATTTATTAATCTTAGTTTATGTAAATCAATAGCATTTACGAATCATTGTGCAGTCGTATGTCTCAATTCAAAATAGTTCAATATTAATTTTCAGATTTTTAACCCTGGACCACAAAACCAGTCATAAGTCAGACAGGTATATTTGTAGCAATAGCCAACAATACATTGTATGGGCCAAAATTATCTATTCAGGGTTCCCACACCTTAGTTAATTTCAAATTCAAGGACCTTTCAAGGACTTTCCAGGTCCAATATTCTCAAATTCAAGGATTAAATGTGGGGACACATTTCAAGTGAGAGCAAGGTTACATCGTGTTACTTTTTAAGATACATTGTTACAGTTCCCTTTCGAGGGAACTCACGCTGCGTCACTGCTGTAACACTTTGGGGACGCCTCCAGGGGTAAGTGCATCTGAATGTGTATATCAAATTCAACCGATGGTGAGACTTAATGACAAAGACAGGGTGACGCGGGAGCCAGAAAGTATATCGCTATCTGAAATATTGCCAAAGACAACGTTACAGGGACGCAGGAAGTATGACAAGGGAGACGCAGCGTCTCGTTCCCTTCTCAGGGAAAAACAGTTAGATACGTAACCCGAGACGTTTTCATGTGTCAAACACAACTATATGCAAAACAAGTATTTTGGTACAACATTCGCATACAGAAGATATAAGCATTTAACGCGAACAGTTTAGTACGTGTGCTTAAAAAGTCTAAAATTTTTATGATATTATCCTACACTACACAGGGAATAATATGGATTTTTTTTCCAGAAAACTTCTTGCATAAAATAGATTCAAGCACTTTCAATGACCTGTATCTATGTATGTATATTTTAAGAACTTCCCAGGGCCTTGAACCCCCCCCCCCCCCCAGATTCACAAACTTTCAAGGACCCGTGGGAACCCTGTCTATTTACTTTTATGCCAAATTATTAGGATAAAGATCATGTTCCTGATAAAATTCTTATCAGAACATTATTTTTTGTGAGTTGATGCAGTTTTCCTAAGGACTTTGTTTGGACAACTTTAAAGGCAATTTTCTGAAAAAAAAAAAAGAAAAAAAGTTTGCACCCTTTCAGATTATGCATAAATCTCAATAAAAAAATAACTTATGATTGGTTTTGTGGTACAGGGTCACATTTATCAAATTAAACCCTACATTGTTGGTTAAATTTGACCAAAACTTATTCCATGAGACTTATCCAAAACTAAACAAATTTTGTTTCATTAAATGAGTCTAATTGACGTTTAAGTTTGGTTTAGATTCCTAGTATACTTACACTGCATGTTTACATAAAAATATATGTTTTCTTAAACAATTCAACAACTCATAGCATTCATAGCATGTAAGGGACTCTTTAACACAGACAGAGTATGAATGTTTGAATGAAACACCTGGAGGTGAAGACAGGTACTGTAAGTGTTTCTCATTCACCACTAGAGAGCAGCAGCGGCCTCATTATAAGAATCTGCAATATACACAGCTGTGTAGAAGTTAAATGAGCAATTCCAGAGTCAGAGATGGGACATTTTAGTCAAAAATTTTAATATAATTTTTTTATTACCAATATAGTCAACTACCTGTTTATATTTTTCTCTTGATTATAAAGTCCAGACATGAGAAGAAATATCAGTCTATACTCATATTTTCTCTGTTAGATTAGAGAAGTAGACATGTGTTATTTGACAGAAAAGTTTTTGTGAGACAACCTACTTTGTAGGATTTCTGTAAATTAAGATAAAAACCTTTTCTGCATGAACACTTAAAATGAATTGCATTAAATAGTTTGCCACCGTTTGCCACTGAACCTGCATTAACGACGACAGTGGGGCTTCCGGCCTTAGTCAAACGGTTTGGCACGTATGGTCAGGTTGCGATTTTGGCGCTATCGTAAGTCTTATGAATAGTATGCCATACAGACCCGTTTGCCACTGAACCTGCATTAACGACGACAGTGGGGCCTCCAGCCTTAGTCAAACGGGTTGGCACGTATGGTCAGGTTGCGATTTTGGCGCTATCGTAAGTCTTATGAATAGTATGCCATACAGACCCGTTTGCCACTGAACCTGCATTAACGACGACAGTGGGGCCTCCAGCCTTAGTCAAACGGGTTGGCACGTATGGTCGGGTTGCGTTTTTCGCGCTTTCGTGTGTCTTGTGAATAGTATGCCATACAGACCCGTTTGCCACTGAACCTGCATTAACGACGACAGTGGGGCCTCCAGCCTTAGTCAAACGGGTTGGCACGTATGGTCGGGTTGCGTTTTTCGCGCTTTCGTGTGTCTTGTGAATAGTATGCCATACAGACCCGTTTGCCACTGAACCTGCATTAACGACGACAGTGGGGCCTCCAGCCTTAGTCAAACGGGTTGGCACGTATGGTCGGGTTGCGTTTTTCGCGCTTTCGTGTGTCTTGTGAATAGTATGCCATACAGACCCGTTTGCCACTGAACCTGCATTAACGACGACAGTGGGGCCTCCAGCCTTAGTCAAACGGGTTGGCACGTATGGTCGGGTTGCGATTTTGGCGCTATCGTAAGTCTTATGAATAGTATGCCATACAGACCCGTTTGCCACTGAACCTGCATTAACGACGACAGTGGGGCTTCCGGCCTTAGTCAAACGGGTTAACACGTATGGTCGGGTTGCGATGTTTTTGGCGTTTTATCCAGGTCCTGTAAATGGTATACAATATAGACCCGTTTGCCACTGAACCTGCATTAACGACGACAGTGGGGCTTCCGGCCTTAGTCAAACGGTTTGGCACGTATGGTCAGGTTGCGATTTTGGCGCTATCGTAAGTCTTATGAATAGTATGCCATACAGACCCGTTTGCCACTGAACCTGCATTAACGACGACAGTGGGGCCTCCAGCCTTAGTCAAACGGGTTGGCACGTATGGTCAGGTTGCGATTTTGGCGCTATCGTAAGTCTTATGAATAGTATGCCATACAGACCCGTTTGCCACTGAACCTGCATTAACGACGACAGTGGGGCCTCCAGCCTTAGTCAAACGGGTTGGCACGTATGGTCGGGTTGCGTTTTTCGCGCTTTCGTGTGTCTTGTGAATAGTATGCCATACAGACCCGTTTGCCACTGAACCTGCATTAACGACGACAGTGGGGCCTCCAGCCTTAGTCAAACGGGTTGGCACGTATGGTCGGGTTGCGTTTTTCGCGCTTTCGTGTGTCTTGTGAATAGTATGCCATACAGACCCGTTTGCCACTGAACCTGCATTAACGACGTCAGTGGGGCCTCCAGCCTTAGTCAAACGGGTTGGCACGTATGGTCGGGTTGCGTTTTTCGCGCTTTCGTGTGTCTTGTGAATAGTATGCCATACAGACCCGTTTGCCACTGAACCTGCATTAACGACGACAGTGGGGCCTCCAGCCTTAGTCAAACGGGTTGGCACGTATGGTCGGGTTGCGATTTTGGCGCTATCGTAAGTCTTATGAATAGTATGCCATACAGACCCGTTTGCCACTGAACCTGCATTAACGACGACAGTGGGGCTTCCGGCCTTAGTCAAACGGGTTAACACGTATGGTCGGGTTGCGATGTTTTTGGCGTTTTATCCAGGTCCTGTAAATGGTATACAATATAGACCCGTTTGCCACTGAACCTGCATTAACGACGACAGTGGGGCTTTAGGCCTTAGTCAAACGGGTCGTCAGGTTTCATTTTCTCTTAAAGATCGGAAGGCGACCCTTATTTACCATATATACCCTCGCATTGGGCCTCCAATTTGCTAAATCCTCAACTGTGGATAACATAATTATGCCGCAATATTTAGTCTGTCTGGAACGAAGCTGAGTTAAACCACATCACTGTGTGACACTTCAATACATATGAACGGCCGCTACGCTAATACGATTTTGTTTTTCTCTCCCTGTCTCGTCCTCGACCCGAGGACGAGACAAACAGACCCAGTCCCGGTAGATGTGAAAGTCGGCACACCTCTGATCTACTGGCTGTCCTTCAACGTTATGCCCAGCTGATACCTGACAAACGATCACCGGCAGAACCGCTTAATCTCCGCTAAATCTCCATTTCCGTTCTCCCAAGGGTTTTTCCCTCCTAGGACTTATTTTTCCTCGGATAAAAGCCTGGGGTTTTTTTTCTCCTAGGGGGTTTTTCACCCCGGGGAGGCAGCCTTTTTGGGCTTTACCTAGCTTCCTCTTCTATACGTTGCTTTAGTAATACGTGCAATTATAATATTGAGTCATAGCCGCAGCAAATTTAACTGCTCATGCTATCATGTATTTTGTTGTGCTATCTGTCGTTTTCTGTGCTTTTCACTGCTTCTATTTATGTAAAGCTGCTTTGAAACAATTGACTTTTGTGAAAAGCGCTATATAAATAAAATTGAATTGAATTGAATTGAATTAAATTAAAATGCACAAATAAGAAGTCTTAATACCCATGAAATGAAGAAGGGACAGCTCATCAAGGAACAAATATTTATTTTACTTTATTTATCATGTGTGTCTTTATAATGAGGAAACAATAAAGAAGCACTTCGAATAAAAAAAGTATTTAAGCTACCAAATATTGACATCTGAGAGATATCAGTACGGTTAAAAATATTTGGTAAAAACTTTTTTTATGGTAAGGTTTACAATTGCATGCAATTGCTTAAATAGTTTATAAGGCACAAAATCACAATTTCATCACAATAAATGCAAAGTACAAAGAGTCTGGACTTGTAAACCGAGCAGAAGTGCAGATCCACGTGCATAAATACAATAAATCAGAGGAACGGATGACACATCAGCTACAATTTGTCAAGTCAATCCAAATGTTTAAATGCTATTTTGTCATGTTCTCCAACGGAGAGATGGAACCCAAGGATTTATTTGGGGGGGGGGGAAGGGGCACAAAACTAAGACCTACAGGGGGGTAAAACAAGTTAAACAATAAAGGACAGACTTGACAAACCAAAACACTAAATTTGAGAACAAACTTGACTATGAATATTTACTATGACTTAACTTAGAAACAGGATAGCATCAAAATGAACCAGTACAGGACAGCAAACACAAGGGCATTAAATAAAGGAGCAAATCAAGAGGGAAACAGGTGACACATGAATGAAACAATAATATAATGATTAACGAGGTCAGGAGACCAGACAGAAGACACATGGCCTGAATAAACAAAGCCAGTGCTTTCACACAAAACACATGGGCCTGTCATGATCCTGTCACAAAGAGCTAAAACATTGTGACATGAACATAGGATCATTTATTTATTTTAAATTGATAATGAGAATTTGCAGTAACACTTTACAATAAGGTTCATTAGTTAACATTAGTTAATGTATTACCTTACATGAATAAACCATGAACAATACATTTGTTACAGTATTTATTAATCTTTGTTAATGTTAGTTAATGGAAATAAAGCTTTTAATTGTTTGTTCATGTTAGTTCACAGTGCATTAACGTTAACAATATTTTAATAAAGTATTAGTAATTGTTGAAATTAACATTAACAAAGATTAATAAATGCTGTATAAGTGCAGTTCATTATTAGTTCATGTTTAACTAATGTAGTTAACTAATGTTAACTAATGAACCTTATTGTAAAATGTTACCGAAATGGCATTTAACTTCATTTTTATGGCATGTTTCTACAGTATCAGTAAAAAGTCCTGAAGGGTAGAAGAGGGAGCACCAATAATCAAAAGAGTCTATGTGGGCAGGGGCGTCAGTTTGTGTTGAAAAGTGGTGGGGACAAAAGATCAGATGAAAAAACATTACAGCAGGACGGGAAAAATATTGAATAACGGCGAATCAAAAATGGGCATAGGCCAGTCAACAACAAGAAAATACTCAGCATAAAAGCCTCAACAATGTCGACTGCACATGTAACAGTCCCTGTTACACCAGCTCAACCATACTGTAGAAACAGCAGCATGTTAAGTCAATGATTACAATGAAATTCATTACATAATGTAAAAGAAAACAAACTATAAGCACACAACGCAACATATGTGACCCTGGACCACAAAACCAGTCGTACAATGCAAAAAATGATTTTCAAGAAAAAAATTTCTTAGTATTTTTGTCTTGCTTTCAGTAAAAATACCTAAAAATTCTTAAATTAAGATTCTTTTTCTTGATGAGCAAAATGGCCTAAGAAACTAAGTATATTTTTCTAGACCAAAAATACCAAATGTTAGTGAATTTGTGCATAAAACAAGCCAAAAATCTGCCAATGGGGTAAGCAAAAAAATCATGAAAATTTTTCTTAAACACTAAATTCAAGAAAAATTAAAGAAAAAATTGCTTGCCCCATTGGCAGATTTTTTTGCTTGTTTTATGCACAAAATCACTTAAATTTGATATTTTTGGTCTAAAAGGTAGATTTTTGCTCATCAAGAAAAAGCATCTTAATTTAAGAATTTTTAGATATTTTTACTGAAACAAGACAAAAATACTAAGAATTTTTTTCTTGAAAATCTGACTTTCTTACTTAGTATTTTTGTCTTGTTTTCAGTAGAAATATCAAAAGATTCTTCAATCAAGATGTATTTTCTAGATGAAAAATAAGAAAATTAGACAAAAACTATACAATTTAAGTGAATTTGTGTTTAAAACAAGCAAAAATATCTGCCAATGGGGTGAAATATTTTTGCTTAAATTAAGAGTTTAAGAAAAAAGAAATCTTATTTTTAGGTTTTTTTTCTCACCCCATTTGCATAGGGTTTTGCTTGTTTTAATCACAAATTCACTTAAATTGTATATTTTTTTGTTTAAAAACTAGACTTATTTTCTTACGTCATTGCTCATCAAGAAAAAGCATTTTAATGTAAGACATTTTAGATATTTCTAATGAAAACAAGACAAAAATACTAAATAAGGAAGTCATTTTTGCAGTGTAACAGTCGCACAGGTATTGTTTGATTTTTCAGAACATTTTACCCAATGGTTTCAAAAAGTGGTGGGGACAAAATCAGCCATTACAAAAAGTGGTGGGGACATGTCCCCAGCGTCCCCAGTGTAAATGACACCTATGTATGTGGGTCTTCCACTTCAGGTCCTGTAAGATAGCAGTTCCCAAAAAACCTGGAAAACTCACTGTTGTGAAACTCACTGTTTTTTCCAAGAACATGTCATATTTTATACTGCAAAGAACATTGTTGGGTCAAATTACAAGTAAACTATGAAGCAATAATAAATAAATATATTAACATTCATGCATTCAACATCAGGACAACCATAAACATCAACCGCTAAACGTTAAATCCAAGTGAAGCCCTACAGGTCAAGTTACTTACTTTATTTCTAAAATTCAAAAATGTTGACTTGAGTCTGATTTCAGGCTTGCTCTTGTAGTTGAATTGTTTCATGGCTTGTTTCTGCTGTGATGTGGTTCTGTCCTCTGCTGTAGTAACGTTGTGTAAAGGAGGGCTATGATAAAGATAAAACACACATTTACAAAATATATATTTTGCATGTCAGGCAACTTTTAAATATGTCATCAGATCTGACATATTGGAATCAGAATCATTGCTTTGTTGTGGTTCTGCTCGTATCTAACTGAACGTGCTCAATTTGTACAGCTAAAACTATTTACTTCGAAGTCCTTTTGTGTTGCTAATGGTGTTCCTCAGGGTTCAGTCCTTGGTCCTTTCTTGTTTATTATATATCTCTTGGTAACATCTTTAGGAAATATGGAATTTAATTTCATTGCTACACTGATGACACCAAGCTTTATCTTTCCTCTCAACCTACTTCCAATTTCCACCAGCTATAGGTGCTTTATAGGTGCTATATTGCACTAAAAATGGTTCCCCTATGATTACTATAATTAGCTTTTAGTGCTATTTAGCACCAATTCTTTTTAGAGTGTATACTCTCAGACTGTGTCGCTGAGATTAAAGAGTGGTTCACATCAAATTTTCTGAAATTAAATAGTGATAAAACAGAAATTCTACTTGTTTTAAAGCTAACATGGCTAAGAACAAAATGTCATTCAGTGTTTTTTGATGGCTCATTGGTTCCAGTTTCTGCGCAGGTCAGAACATAATTTTTAAAGTTCATATAATCACAATGGTCCGCTCTGCAAATTTTCATCTCCGTAACATTGATTGTCTCCATCCTGCTTCTCTTGGTAGAGAGTACAGTGACTTTGATTCATGACTTACTCACCTCTCGAATCAACTTTTCTAACTGACTACTATATGGTTTGCCTGCAAAGCTTATTCATAAACCATCTCTATATTTGGCCCCGTTCTTTAAGATCAGACAATTCTCTGAACTATTTTTCTTCACAGGACTCACTCAACATCTTTGGGGTCTCAAGCTTTAAGTTGTGAAGCTCCTCAATTCTGGAATTTGCTACCACTAGATGTCCGTTGTAGTAAAAATATTTATATTTTTAAATCTCAATAAATAAAATGAATAATACTAATAACATATGGTGCTAACCTTACGACGCCGCTGAGTCTCTGATTGGTCATATTCCCCAGATACTGTGAGATAGAAAATTTACAGTCAGAAAAATTTACATTTGAAAATATTTACATTAATCACTAGCTAAGCACTTATACTGATACATAAATACTGGATACACCACCACTTCATAATGATTTTGTTACATTTTATAAAGAAACATCAGCTTATAGCCATAGTTAGCCATAGAGAATGATCATATTTATTACAGTTTTTCTCGGTTGCTTAAACACATTTCTTGAAACTATGCATCATATTCTCAAAACAGTTAACACAATATCATAACGCCTCAAACAATTCTCCAAACATCATATTTTCAGGTCAAAATGAAGCTCTAGACTCAAAACCATTCACTCTTACTGAAAAACCAAACTTTTCCCTCAGACAATACACACAAGCTTTCAAAAACACACACACTACAACTACTACAACTACTAAAACTGGTAAGTTGCTTGTGGTTCTCCCCCAAAAACATTTTCACATGACCACAAAATACAAAATCAATGTATGGATTAGCAAATTTTTATTCATTCATGTGCTACACAGCACAACTGTAAACATTTTTTTTATTATTCCTCCTGAACATCCCGTCTTTGTTCTGGGTCAGGCCAGAGAATGTCATCCACATCACAGGCTATATTGGTCCTAGCCAAACAGTGAGGTTAAAATCCTCTTGCATGATTCACCCCTGGCATTCATCTACTGATATATCTATCTGTATGGATGGCAATTTGATGCATTTCTTTATTCCAGTAGTATAGTCCAACAGTGTATGCACACTAAAGTTACTGTACAGAGCAGTCTTACTGTAAGTACATCTATCTGTTTTCTATCTGAAGACTCTGAAGATGGAGACAACCGTGAAGCGAATCAAATTAGGCTTTACTCGTTGCTCAGCCTCCCTCATAGTCATACCAATGACGAGGACATGGTCAGCTAGAGTGGCTCGAATTTCATCTGAGACTGCTTGTCACCTTGCCCTACGTCTTCCTCCTCCTCTTTCACCACATCCTCCTCCTCTTCCTCCTCTTTCACCACATCCTCCTCCTCTTCCTCCTCTTTCACCACGTCCTCTTCCTCCTCCTTCACCACGTCCTCTTCCTCCTCCTTCACCACGTCCTCTTCCTTCACCACAACCTCTTCCTCCTCTCTCACCACGTCCTCTTCCTCCTCTCTCACCACGTCCTCTTCCTCCTCCTTCACCATGTCCTCTTCCTTCACCACGTCCTCTTCCTCCTCTCTCACCACGTCCTCTTCCTCCTCCTTCACCATGTCCTCTTCCTTCACCACATCCTCTTCCTCCTCTCTCACCACGTCCTCTTCCTCCTCTCTCACCACGTCCTCTTCCTCCTCCTTCACCAAGTCCTCTTCCTTCACCACGTCCTCTTCCTCCTCCTACACCATGTCCTCTTTCTCCTTCACCACATCCTCCTCCTTTCCCTCCTCTTCTGCATCCTCCTCTCCCTCTTCCTCCTTCCCCTTCTCCTTGACCTATTTCTTCATCATGTCCTCTCCCTCCTCCTTCACCAAGTCCTCCTCCTCCTCGACCTATTTCTTCATCATGTCCTCTTCCTCCTCCTTCATCACATCTTTCACCACATCTTTTTCTTTCCCTCCTCTGGCTCCTCTGCCTCCTCTTTTTCCTTTCGTCCTCCTCTTCCTCCTCCTTCACCTCAACCTATTCCTTCATTTCTCTTTGGATCCATTGTTCCAAAGCTCAGTGAACTGATTCAGGTCATTTTATCTATCTATTGAAGGATCTGAGTGATGTGTCCTCAATTTTGACTCTTATGCTGCGTCCGAAATAGCCTACTACCATACTATATAGTATGCAAAAAGCACTATTTTGCCTACTATATAGGATGGAAGTAGGCGGTTTCGGAAGCAGCGTTAGTGTTTCCACCTTGGTAATTATTTGCTAATTGAGTCTAAGCTGTGCTGACTTGAGTGAACAGTTTTGAATGCTTGTGCTTTCCATATGACCACATGGTGTAAGCACTGAGAAATGTAGGGATTTATAGTATGTAGTAACAGTTCACCAAATCTGACTCATGTGTTAAAGCAGGGGAGTAGAGTTTATAGTTCGGCAAAATGATTGTGCTTCTTGAAAAAATGCCGTTATCCCTACTGAAAAATCCAGCTAAGACCAGCATAAGCTGGTAGCTGGTCTTAGCTGGTTTGAGGTGGTTTACGCTGGTCCTCCCAGCCTGACAAAGCTGGTCATGCTGGTGGGCCAGCTGGTCTTCCAGTCTGACCAGCTAAGTCCAGCTAGACCAGCTTAAAAAGTGACCAAAACACAGCTAGACCAGCTTGCTACACCAGCAAAACCAGCTTTATACACCAGCAAAATCAGCTAAAACCAAGCTGGAGACCAGCTAAAAACAGCTCACCAGCTTATGCTGGTCTTAGCTGGATTTTTCAGTAGGGATGGTTTTGAAATTTCAGTTCAAAAGCCTGATTATAGTGTTTTAGCAATCGAGAAAAACTGTAACATAAAAAAGATTTTTTAAAAGACAAAACTTAAACAGCAAATGATATAAATGACATGAAGTTTATACTGTACTCACTGTCATATATCTGAAGAATCAACAGACACACAGTAAAGAGACTTTCAGATGTAAAGACAGGTATTCTCAAATCTCCTATTGAACGCTCACCATTAACTGAACACAGAACATTCACATAGAAAACTTTTTTTGTTTGTATACTCATTTTATAAAAAACAAATAAAAATAATATTAATAAAGATAAAGAAACACATAGTTGACTCACAATCTTAGATAACCTTATAAAGATATTTATAGGAACTACAATTTGTACAATTTGTAAATTTGACTTAAATTTGTAAGTGTATTTATTGGCACATGTATGTTTTTATGGCTTATGTTAAAGAAATGCATGCTGTAAAGAAAAACAATGTACTTGTTTCAATATTAACATAAACTAAGGTCATTGATGTTAAATAAATGCTATAAATAAATCAGTGTATAGTGTTACATTTTTTATGTGATGAATGACCTGTTTTCACTATCAGTTCAGTCATCAGTGCAACAGCGTTGATAAAAACAACACCGACTGATCCAAACCCAAACACAATGACATTCTTCTTAACACCTGTAAAAACAAACAAATGCAGACTTTTATTTTATAAAAAATTAAGATTGCATATTTTTTTATTTTAAAGACACAGACAGGATAATGAAAGTAAATAATTCCTGCATACCCCAATGATTAAATGAACGCCTGAAGTTAAGAACGGCCCATAGTATTTGAAGAAACAGGATTAAACTAGCCCATCCAGCCTTTTCTACACATAAATATAAATGTTTTGATGACCATTTATTTATTTAATTTTAATAAGACATTTTATTTTGAATAAATGATGAGTAAAAAAACAGTTTTCAAAATACCTTCCTCATTTTCCAGTGCCATGGTGTAAAACAAGGCCAATAGTATATTCATCAGTAATGTTAATATTAACCACGCTGTTCTTATGACCCAATCTGAACCTAATAGAAAAGATGAAAGTATTACGCAAAAAAACATAAATTGAACTTTAACTTCAGAGTTTACTGGACATACAGTCAATTTTATTTATATAGCGCTTTTCACAATTGTTTAATTGTTCCAAATCAGATTTACATTTATAAAGTAGGAGAACAATTTATTGGCAACAACTGTAAAAATGTTTTTGCTGCCTTAAATGTTTAGGTTTAATAAAATTAGCTGTGCAAGCTATTTTAACTTTCTATTTTAAACTTTGACTATTGATGAGTATTAAACCAAGTTAAAATTGGTTTGCAGTACTGAATTTGATAAGTTAAAGTAACAGAAAATAAAACATATGTTGAGATATGACTTATTGATCACATCATTTTTTACAGTGTATCTCTGCTACAAATGAACACTTAAGTCTTAAAGTTTGTTTGTGTGACCTACTGTTATCGTACAATTACACCTAAAGTGACAGGACTGCAAACGTTACCCCATAGGTGGGGTTAATTGTAACAAACAGAGGGTTTGTTGTAACACCTGCTAGAAAATGTAATTTAAACACAAATAATTCAATCAAATTCTGTCTATATATTAAAGATGGATATTGTTTATATATCTGTCTATAATAGATAGATATCCACACATTCATCCATCCATGATCCTTCATCTAAACATATTATGCATCAATGAATATAGATTTTTTTAAGGGCTGCACAATTAAGACAAAAAAATCATAATTGTCAGCAGTTATTTTTGCTTATATTGAATTAACAATAGCCAAGTAAGAGCCACTTTGAACATGTAAAGGTGTCCAGCAGGGGTCACTCTTGTATAATGAGTTATAGGTAGGAACCTTCCTTCAGGTGACAGGTGTTGCAGGAGGAAGGTGCACACAATTTTCGACCGTAGCACAAGGCTATTGCTGAGTCCCAATTCGCCTACTTATACTACGACCTAAAAGTATGTACTGTTTTTGTGAGGAAAATGTACATACTTTTGAGTGTGTAGCAAAAGAGTATGCACGTTCTGGGACGTACTTCGATGACGTCATGCAACGTGAACGACAACGTGGTTGCCTAGTTAAGGGTGATTTATGGTCGTGCGTAGGTCCTACGGCGTAGCAGCGACGGCGTAGGTTCCGCGTCGGTTTTCATTTATACTTGTGCGTCGCCGTCCGCGTCGACGTGCAAACACACGCGAAACCGCTGGTTGGCAGTAATCACGCGTGTAACCACAGTAGCAGCAGAAGTCGTCACAGAAGAAGAAGCTAAGCAAGTTAACCCACAAACGAAGAAGAAATAGCAACTTGTTGTGTATAATTTGAGAAGACCAGCAATGATGGAAGTAAATAAACAGCGACTAATGTTGCAGTTTGAGTTAAATCACTCCTCAACTTGGCTCATCTTTGTTTTCACCGTCTCAAACGGAAATACCTATGACGCAGTTTTTTTACCTGACGGGAGGGGTTCTGGTGGACCAATCACAGCGCTTACGGTCCGCGTAGAGCCGACGCGCTGTTAGAAATTTTGTGAGGTGCGCGTCAGGCTACGCAGAGCTACGCACAGGCTACGGATAGCCTACGCCGTAGCTACGCCGTAGGACCTACGCACGACTATAAATCGCCCTTAACGCACACCAAACGCAGGTCGTTTGTGAGGCGGCTGGTTATGATGTTCATGTGCAACAATGTGTGTAACGAAAGCTACTTATTTTAAAGTCAAAATAGTTAAAGTTTATAGTATAACTATAATCTCCGCTGCTGCGTCTGGCTGCCATATTTACATCACCACAAAGCTCCTCCCTCCCACACGCAATGGGTTGTGGGCAATATTAGCCGTTAGAGTGTGGATCGATCTGCACTTCGAAATCTAACCGGAAATAGTAGACCATCCCGGTATCTTTGGGATACTTATTTCAACATACTACGATTTGGGACGTACTACTTCTAGTTTCGAATACTATTTAGGACGGATAGTATGCGAATTGGGACTCAGCATATGCCATTGAGTTAATGAAAGCAAAGTGTGCGCGTACATAACATACACCAACCAGCAACCCTTAGCTGCTTTAAGTTTACACAAGGGCTGTTTCTCAATACAAAGAATGCAAAGAACGGACTTGCTATAGGAATATCTTAAGTAGATGTGTTACAAATAAACCTGCGTTAGTTTGTGCCCTGCTCACCCCTACTTCATAAAGGAAGACCTGTGAAATATACATAACATATGATGAACTATAAGAGAAATCAGAACCAAATTCAGAATATACTTACATCCGAATCCTTCATTTCCACATATAAAATTCCAGTCAAATCTTGCCACAATTATGATCACTGGTAAAACTCCAGCAATGAGAAATGCTAAATATGAAATAACAAATAGTGTGAAATGCTCCAGTGTAAACAGTACATAGATTATAATGTTCTTTTCTTAAATGATAGAGTATTGTTTCTTATATATATTGCTTTTAATTTTCTTCAGTGAGTTGTCACTTTGGAAAGAAACATTTGCAAAATAACTGTGTATGAATAGACTGTTAAAGAAATAGTTCACAGATATCAAAAGTTTTGTTTTTACATTTACATTACTTTCTGTGAAACATACAAGGGAGAACTCTTGAAGAAAGACAGAAATTGTATGTGGCTCTTTTTTGTATGATAATATACACTGAATAATACCATGTTTCAACTTTACATATAAACTCTCATTAACACTTTCATAACAAGGTTTTATTTGTTATCATTAGTTAATGCATTAGCTAACATGAACTAACACTAAACAATACTTCTACAGCATTTATAAAATCAAAAGTTGTATCTGTTAATGAGGTTAACAAGTTAATTAAGGTTCGGGAGCAGGACCACACCTCAACCTATCAGCTCATTTCCCGTTTGTGTATATACACAACGAACCTACCTTTACCACACGTTCGTCTCAGTTTTTCGACCCCACCCAGCCCTCCACATTTTCGCCCATTTGTGCACCCATGGGCGTTCTGGTCTGAAAACGAGATGTGTTTATTTGCATGTTGCTATTTTAAAGCTGGGCGTACACGGTGCGAATTCTGACGGTCGGAACGTCGTGAGCTCTCGCACACGACACGAGTGAGTTTATGCGAAAATAATTCGTACGCAGTCACACACGACAAGATTTTACTGTAGGACTTGAGGAATTCTGACGTAAGCATTTTCGCACCTGTGAGTGGCAGAATGTACCAAAAATAAAACAAGAAGAATAAGGCAAAGATATTGGCTTGAGTGCAGAAAACAGCCTGGAATTTCTGTTCTTTTGTATTTCTGTTTATGCATTCCGAAATTGCAATATAGGTCTAGTGCTGTGGCGGTGAAGGAATTTCTCTGGCAGTGGTTGTTCGTGCTAGTGCATATGTGGTTTTACCGTCCTAATATATCATGATTGTAGTGCCAAGTAAATATCTATATTGCTATTATTAATGTTACATATATTGTTGCTTTTTTATAAATATGACCGTTTAAAAAAACGAATTCAGTGGGCCCATTTATTTATTTGTAAATGCAGAATGAGGAGCAATGAGGTAAAACACAAGGTAAGCTAACGTAACACGTCTTTCCCTTTATGATTAAATTATTAAGACAATACATCTACAGCAAATATTAATTTGTAAAACGAAAATCATTTAATTTAATATAAAGCACATTGTCTAGGCTTGTTTGCATTGTCTAGTGCAAATGTACGCGGACCCTCGGTCAATGCGGTGTCTTAAAGTAAAAGTGAGCCCACAGCATTTGTGCTTCTGTAACTGCACAAAATAATATAATTAATATAGGGCATTTTCACAGTAGGCCTATGTAAATTAATACATAGCAATACAAATATAGTATGAAAACAAATTAATCATTATTTAAATAAAGTTTCAGAGATAGCCTACATTTTTAGTCATTTAAATATTCTCATCATTTCAGAACAAGCTAAGGCTACCATAACAACGTACATTCATTGGGCTATATATTATGTGTTCCTTTGGTCGAAAATATGTAAATATATATATATATATATGTGTGTGGGTAAAAAATACCGAACAAAACGTTTAAGCTCACTTGTTAAAGCAGAAGCTCCAATAATGTGGAAAATGTCGTCTCTGCGTATGATCATCATGTTTAATGTACTCTCTTGTTCGTTGACAATTTATTTTGCATTTTTTATACGTGTATAAAGTGTAAAACAATAAATGCATATCTTATAGCCTATTAAACATGGACATTCCGTTGCTTTCTATTCTATGTCGCGACAGCCCTTTTAATATCCATTCATTTATGAAACTGTACTACAGCGACTTGGCACTGCTTGGATTACACAAAAATTGCGACATTCTTTGTCCATCCTGTACGGTTTAAACCAACGGTCTCTGCACGGAGTCTAATAATTTTTATATTTATTTATTACATATTTTAGTTGGCTTATTTTATGTTTAGATTGTAAATAATGATAAAACATATTAAAACGTAAAGAAAAATCAACAGTATTACAAAGTAAAACAAAAAAGTTTTAATATCAAAAAGTAGCCCTCGTTTTATGCATTGTGGTAGCCCTTACCGCCTAATCTACATTCTCTTCTGTTTCTGCACACATCCAAAGCTGTGACCGGACATCACAAAAACACGTATGACAGGTTTTTCAGGCAAAGAAGCTGATCAAGAGGTCGTCACTGAAAGGACCTGTCATATTTGTCATGATGTCCGGTCACCAGAGTGTGTGTGTGCGCGAAACATATCCAGCTATGGAGTTGTCGTCCAGATTTGAGGTAGCAGTGCCACATTTGTCTTTCTTCTTGTGTGTTTTGTACATTCTGATTGGTCAACTTCAAGTGCTTTGCCAGATCGTCTTGTTCACCCGCACCAACACTACGAATTTATACCGACAGCTCCCGAACTTTTTTGACATGTTTAAAAATTATCGGTAGGTCGTAAGGTGCTCGTAACCTGCTCGGCTCGGCTCGTAATTCCTCTCACACGGTGCGAGACGCGACCATACGAGCATGAACGATTTGCTCCCGAGAAAAAAAAATCGCATGCGAGCTCCTACGACAGCAAAAATCGCACCGTCTACGCCCGCCTTAAGGCAACTAAAACCTGCTCTAAAGTCTAAAGTCAATGGTGCAATATTGTTTTTGTTATTTAAAGAGTGCGTTAGTAATATCGCCTATAAACGAGATGACAACACGTGTTTGCTTATTACACACATGGACAGCACACAAACCTTTTTCAATATAAAAATTTAAGAATTAAAATGTAAAAGATTATTACTAAGTCTCTTGGACATAAATGAGGACAGATTACGAGACGTTAGAAGGCGTAAAGAGCTGCTATAATTAATTTTTTTGTTTTAAACAAAATGGAAATATTGCATCTGTGTTGAAAAATACTACCCCACGGATTTATGATGACTTTGTGCCTGTGGATATGATGATATGAGAACTATTTTGGGGGGTAGGTGGCGCCTTTAAGGGCAGCTGCATGAATGTTGAACGTTTGAGTCTTTCATTAACCAATTTAACTTAATATAGCCTGGAAATGCATGGATAGTTTAAGTAATAGTTTCCCTCTTTTTCTTACAATGGCACAATCTGGGCACTTAAGTGTCCTCAATTTTTTTAAGTCTAATCTCATCTGGCTCTTGAAGTTAAGAACATACTGCAGCTTAATGGAATTTTTAGACTCAGACCACGTCCAAGAAAGCTCAGCAATGCATGAAATGACTTGAGACTCGGCTTGGACTCGTGACAAAAGAGTGGTGGTGATGTCAGGTTGCGGTCAGGGTTGAGTGGGGCAGGGGGGCATATCCAACATATCCAAAGTCTTCCCTCTTTAAAGGTCACATTCTGCGTTATAAACTAACTCAGTAATAAAAACGATGAGAGGCCTGAACCGAAACAAAATCAATCTTCATTTTGGTTCTCAGTTATGTTGTTTTTGCAGGTGCACTGCTATAAGTATGAACAGTATAGCAAGAATAGTGAAAATGGCAAGGCATTAAAGCACACATAAGGCTCTAGAAATATTCATGCACTCCAAGAGCGAGGATGGCTCTTCATTTTCCTCCGAGGATTCTGAGGTCGACACAGAGGTCTCAGAGAAAGAAGTAGACCAGCTGGAGTCTAATTCATTAAAGGGATCTACAGAAGACTTGTCAGAATGTGAGAGCGGAGAGGAGATGGATGAAGTGGCGGCAGGATGGATGTCAAAAATTGAAAAATCTGGTCTACCACAAACACTGAGGTGCTTCGCCACAGCCCAGCAACTACAGATTTGATCAGGCTCACACACTATACCACTGCCTGAATCAGTGCCCTGACTTCAAGCTTTTCATTGATGCTGATGCATGAAATCCTGCTGCTTAAATGGGCTATGACGAACCTGCATGGGAGACATTCAATCGCAGACTGGAGAGATCTTAAGACAGAAAAACTGCAGGCTTATGTAGGGCTGCTCATTCTGGCCGATGTTTACAGATAAAAAATGAATCAGCCCTTAGCTTCTGGAGTGAGAAATCAAGACAGGGCACTTTCCGGTCTACGATGTCCCACAAAAGGTTTCAAGACATCAGCCGAACACTGTGGTTCGATTAATGTTAACATATTGGCATATAAAGGGTTAACTTTTTCAGAAATTGTATTAAAATTTCAAATGAATGTTTCAGGCAGATATAGTTTTAAAAGATTGAATTGTTTAAATTGAAAAAAAATTATGTGTGATATTTTAGAGCAGTTTTGGTAAGGTGAGATTTTTTACCTTAGACACACTTACCTACGTTTTTTAAGGATCTCCTAAGGGTCTCGACATTCTCAACAGCTTTATTCCCTAGCTGATTTGCATGTCAGATGGCCTCTTTGGTGCATAGTAAGAAGCTATTTGAGTAACAGAGAGCATAGTGTCAAGTGGGATTCTTGTTTCAGCTGGTGTTCCACAAGGGGGACTTTTATCCCCTTTGCGTTTTGTCTTATGCATAAATAGCCTGGATTCATATTTGTCTTCGGTAATAACTGTGCAATATGCAGATGATCTAACAATCACATAGTTTCTTATGGGATCGTTACGTGGACTCACTCAGAAGGCCTTGGATTCTGTAGTGGATTGGGGACAGGAATGCTGATTGGCAATGAATGGAGCTAAGACTGTGGACATGGTAATCAGTGCCAGAAGAGAGGACAACATTCCCTCCCCTCCCTCCCTGTTATCTCAGGGAATACAATCAGCAAAGTTTCACCTTTAAATTGCTTGGAGTTCAAATATCCTCTGACCCGTCTCTGTCTTGTTTTGGTTGTATCTTGTGTTATTGTGTATATTTTTGACTATTTACATTAACTCTGTGCTGGTACTAGAAACAGTTTACAGTTACGGTCCTCCTTCCTGTGCAAACAGAAGCCTGCGATTATACTACCGCCGGAATTTGAGGCAAAGAGGCAGACGAGGTGGAGTGCGAACCAGACTACTCCTTTCAGACCCATCATACTGGAGAATGTCCGCTCCCTCCGGAACAAAATGGACCTGCTGCACGCCAAGTGCCTGATGGTGAGAGCCTTCAAAGATGCCTGGATCATGGCTCTAACTGAATCTTAACTGGACGAGGAGATCCCAGATACTGAGGTCAGTCTTGATCACTTCACCATCATCAGGGCTGACAGAACTAGCCAGTCAGGCAAAGAAAGCGATGGCAAGGTCTGTGTCTATATCAACAACAGGTGGTGTGAGAACATCAAAGTCCATAATAGGACCTGCACACCAGATGTGGAGATGCTGACACTATCATGGCATCCATTTTACCTCCCGAGAGAATTCCCAGCTGTGGTTGTCACCTGTACAAACATCCCTCCTAGTGCAAACATTAAGATAGCAGCAGAGATGATGACTCTATGCTTTCCAAGTACCCCGTGGCACCGGCGTTTATTTAACGGGACTTTAATAAATGCATCCTTGGTGATGTACTGTCATCATTTAAACAGTAAGTGAAGTTTCCACAAGAAATGAGAACACTCTGGATTTGTGCTATTTGATGCTTTCACAACCCTCCACTCGGCTTCTCTGACCACAATGTCATTTTCCTCCTCCCTATATATCTCCTGCTTTTTCTCTTTGGCGGCACAGGACATTTCTTGGAGTATGTGTATGTTTGACACATTTCATGGTTTTGTGCTGCAATATCTTGTCAAATTTTAAACTAAACTTAACTACATATTTATGCTCTTCAAAACACTCATGGCGCTGTCCGAGTGCTGAAACGTTTGGGCTTTCCACACATTTGTAATTTATTTATCTCCTGTTTGTTACAAATAAAGTATTTTTAGAGTACAAACCTTTTCTTGCATATATGTAAATATTTTTTTGAGATTACACTGATCATGTAGGCTATCCATACATATTCAACTATTAAAAACCTGCTCATTTTACTTTGTAAGACTGATGCACAATCCTGACCAAAAGAGCACCACTCCCCTAGAACACAGCGTGGGTGCCCTGTAGGCAGCCCCGCCGCTCCCATAACGCGCATCACGCGCTGTGCGTGGGGCACCACGTGCTGAGAGGGCACCAAAAATAACAGCCTAATGAAAAAAAATTATAATGCTGAAATTATTTTATTACCCTATAGAAATATTATTAGGCACTTTTTATCCATGTATATATGTTACAAAAAAAGGGGGAACAAAATAATTTAATTGCTCTAGTCTAGAAAGTATGCCCCCAGCCTTTGATGGTCCGTGCCGGTTGATCGCGCGGGCGCCTGACTAAGTTTGACAGAGACCGTTGCTCAATCCGAAGGCTGCAGCCTGCAGAGGTCACATATCTAGCATACGTCATCAAACGTTCTTATTTGGTAATATTAACGATTATAAAGTTGACTATTATTCTTAGTTAATCTTAAATTGTTGTAATATGCTTATGACTTGCTAATGTAATGTTCAGTTAACTGAAATAAACCAGGCTTGATGACGTATGCAGCCTGCGACCTCACGCAGGATGCAGCCTTCGGATTGAGAAACGGACAAGTAGGCAACTTTTGCAAATGGCCCCGAAAACACAGCAGGAGTCAGGATCGGAAAAAATAAAAAAAGAAGAAACTGCGGGATGATGCCCGTGCATCACTTGCAGGTAAGTCCATCATGTTTAATCATTCCTAAATAAGGGAAATGCGCATGGGCTGCAGCTGCTGCTAATCGTAATGCGCCTCGAACCTGCTGTGATGACAAACTATGTTGTTATAATTTATAATCTCAGTGCAAGCTAAATTGAGAAACATTACTGTAAAACATTACCTATGCATATGCATTTTACAAATAACTGACGCAGCTGTTACTTTCTTTACTACGTTTCTTTAAATATTGAGCAGTAGTTTATTTTGTGGTTTATTTTGACGTGATGGTGGCTAATACTTTCTCAGTAAAAGTTAACGTTAGCAGTCAGTGCACATGCTAGGCTAACAATTCCTGACAGTTAAATATATATAAATATAAAACGTCATTATATATGATATGAGGCAAACATTACTGTGACACTTAGTTCTCTGAATCATTGTTTTATTTAAGAATATTGAGTATTCTTGTTTACTTATTGATGTTTATTTAATGTAATTTATTTAAAGTGACATTGTGCATGGGAAAAACATGTCTGGATTATTTTGATAATTTAAGTTTGGTAATTTTTTCTATTTTGCTATTTTATAAAAGTTTGCACTTTCAAATGTGTAATGTGTGTTGGCTAAAGCTGTAAAGATTTTACTTTTTGCTATTATGATATATGTTTGGTAATAAAAAAATTAAACTGGCAAAAACAAACTCAGGGTCGGGGTGGGGGGCATTAAAAAGGAATTATGCTTAGGGCACCAAAATGGCTAGCAGCGGCACTGCCTGTAGGTGCCCGAGGCAACAAGGACATCAAAAGAAAAATCTTTACACCACAACAAGTTTCCTCCAGGACTCACGGCAGGGGATCGAAACCCAAAACACCTCTCTCAAGAATCAGAACGTTGTATTAAGTACAGTAGGCTCCCCAGAGAGCCACATTTGGTTTTCCACCTCCTTTCCTTCTTATGGCGCTTTTCCATTGCATAGTACCCCACGGTTTAGTTTAGTTTGGGTCGGGTCAGCTTATTTTTGGGAGCTTTTCCATTGGGTGCAGTACGTAGTACCCGATACTTTTTTCGTACCACCTCGGTTGGGGTTCCAAGCGACCCGAGCTGATACCAAACGTGACGCGAAAACACTGTAGATCACTGATTGGTCTGAGAGAATAGTCACGTCATCGCTATAATGTAAATATTAGCTTTAGCTTACTGCTAGCTTGCGCTGTCACAAGCAAACATGTTGTTATCTGTGTTCTGCTATAAGTTTCCAAACACCCTTTTAGCGATGAAAAACATCCGCAGGTTGAGAATCCGGGACACCATAACAGTTTTTTCCAGACTTGCAGTTTGTGGCGGCACATTTGCGACGTGCACGTCCGCATTATATATGCTTAAATGCAACTTGAATGAGGCTCAGCGGAGCGCCGTCGACTGACGCCACGGGTCGGGTGTTTGAACAGAAACTGTCATGTGAGACAGAAGTACTTATAAACGCGATGTGCAAACATCTATTTGTGGTGGCCAATTTTAATTTTGTGGCAGACTGAGAAATAAATGAATGTATGGGAATGTTCAACAACGCTCTCACGTGTATGATGTCACAGAAGTAGGCAGCGTAAATATAACGACACGCCTATAATCCCTCCCACTCCGAAGTGATACTAAACTCGATGGAAAAGCTAACCACGCCAAAGTGAGGTGAGCTGACCCGACCCAAACTAAACTAAACTGTGGGGTACTATGCAATGGAAAAGCGCCATATGATTCTCAGCACAGGATATTCTAAAGCACACCAAATGATATGTAAGAAAAGTCATATAACATGCAAATAACAATGTAAAATGTTCATGTTTCATATCATTACGAAGGTTTCAGTGTGGTACAAGCGTCTAATTCCTACAGTAATAAAGCAAATAATAAAGAAAGGTTTAACAGAGTTAAGAAAACATGACTCAATGCAAGGGGCGTGAAGTGCCTCCCACAGGTCTGTAAGATCCAAACACTTTAAACTCCAATTGATAAATAATATTAACATAATGTTCATTCTATCTGGGTATTTAAGGAGAGCTGACAAATGTTTCACTATTACTGTGTGTTGCCTTTTACCAGGTATGCAATGTCGAAATCCTGACAAAAGTGCTGGCTGCATATTCAAATTTTCGAGTAATCTCTTAGTGCTGTGTCAGCTGAGGGCCGCATTGATGTAAACAATAAAAACTCCCAGTGGCCTAAATTTGTTGTCCTTACATCCACATACTGCACAGGTTCTAGTCATCTTTTATCGAGGGTTTTGGTGATTTCCCCTTTAGAGACGGTAAAAGCGGAGTTACTCTTTGGTTGGGTTTGTCTGCGGGCTAACTTCAAGTTGACTTGAGTTGAATTGAGAGCAGGTTGAGCGGTAAAAGAAGTTATTAGGCTTGATCAACTTCATGCGGCACCGCAAGAACCGACAGCCGGATGACGTCAAAGTACTGCTTTTAAATCGCTCTTGCAGAAACTTGACGTCATCCGGCTGTTGGTTCTTGCGGCGCTGCATGAAGTCGAACTAATCTGAAGGCTGCATCGGTCAGTGGGTGGAGCTAATGACTCAGTTTCGTGCAGTGCATTCTGGTTAATGGAGTCCATCAAAGATCGTTAAGAAAATTCCGCTTCAACACACTATCAATCAAAATCGTGCCATTTTTTTCTCATGTAAAATGTAATACCCGTGATAACAGGCTAAAATGTCTACGGTTCAATTCACCTCTAAGCGGACTAAATAAAGTAAGTTTAGAAATGAGGAAGCATAGAGTGGCCATTTAAGCATATAGTCCAGGGTTCCTCAAATCTTACCCTGGAGGGCCAGAGCACTGCAGAGTTTAGCTCCAACCCTGATCAAACACTAAATCTAATTAAGGTGTTCATGATCACTAGACAATCACAGGTGGGTAAGTTTGATTAGGGTTGGACCTAAACTCTGTAGTGATGTGGCCCTTCAGGGTAAGATTGAACCCTGATATAGTCCTCTGACAGCGACCAACACTGATTTGCTTATGATCGTTGACCTGTATTTTAATTATTAAGGCCTATATGTTAAACATGTGCGACTCTGAGTGTAATACTAGAGTTAAACCAGATTAAACAAACATCCATCCAAATTGTATTATAGTTAAAAATAACAACTGTGAAGGATGTTGCACACTGGGTGAGAAGCGTTTCACCTCATCGCGTTACCGGTAGGACAACTCGCACGCACACCGGATATGCACATTAAATAACGCAAGCTTAATCAGACAGAGTCTACTTCAAGATGAAAAATGTGTGGTAGCAGCCTATGTTTATTGTTAACAATTTGGTACAAATTGTCATGGCACCTGGGTGATCAGCAGTGTATGTGTGTCTGTTTGTTTACCTTTGGTGTTGGTTCCTCACGTGTGCACTCGCTCCTCCCATTCGTTTCTCTGATTGTTTCCCAGACGTGTCCTATTCCTTTTGGTCTTTTTATAGTCTTGCGTTTTGTCCTTTGTCACGCGCTCATTGTTTCCCGGTTGGTTACTGTCTCGCTCCCTGTCCAGGTAGATCTCCCCGCTGCTGTTTGTCTCACCATCTCTGCTCTCGCCCCAGGTTCAATCGCCGACATCCGGACTCTTGTCTCTGTCCAGGATTCTCGATCCTGTGTGTTTGGTCAGAGGATTACTGTCAGTGTGTCTAGTTTCCTGAGTTCTCGCGCAGTTGGTTGCTTCGTCTTCAAGCGTATACCAGCTGTCTTCGGCTTCCTATTGTATGACGTCATCGGAAGTGGGTGGACCTCCTCGTCACTATTGGACTTCTTCGGCGGTGCAGTGTGTGAGACTTTTTCCCCTGTTGATTGTGGACTAGTGTGGATCTATATTTACTGTCAATCTGAAATTTGTAGGGTGCTTCGTCTTCAAGCGTATCCCTACAGACTCAGTGTATTTTTTCATTAATAAACTTTTTGATCTCGCATTTGAGACTCTGATTCCTGAACTTTCTTGACAATTCCTGACAAATGAGCGCGTCAGAAATGGAGTCTGCGAGCGCGGAGGCTTTGGACCCTGTACAGACCGCACTTAACCAGCAGGGGGCAGTCATCGATCGACATTCCTCTCTCCTGAATGCAGCCTCCAGAGATTTCCGCCTTCTCTCCGATCGGCTCACGGAGCTAACCAACCGTTTTGCTCAGATCAGCCCACCGGTCGGAGAATCTCATCCTCCTGTTCCCGCTGTTATACCATCCAGCACAGATCGCGAGCCACACGCGGCCACACCGCCTACGTATGACGGCGACCCTAACACCTGCCGGGCCTTCCTTCAGCAGTGCTCCCTGGTCTTCGCTCTCCAGCCCCGGAGGTTTGCAGCGTCTGTTTCCAGAGTGGCGTTTGTTCTCACGCTGCTCACGGGGAGGGCGAGAGACTGGGGAATGGCTGTTTGGGAGGTCCAGGCCCCGTGCACGGCTTCGTTCGAGGCCCTCAAGGACGAAATGCTGAGACTTTTCGATCGATCTCTACAAGGTGACTTGGCAGCAGCTGAATTAGTGCGATTATTACAACGAGATTCTTCCGTCACTGACTACGCTATCACTTTTAAGACCTTGGCTGTCACTTGTGGATGGAATGATGCTGCTCTCCGAGCTCAGTTCCTTGAGGGTCTCAACCCGCACATCCAGGATGAAGTCGCTGCACGGGACCCACCTACGTCATTGGAGGCTGCGATTGACATGGCATTACGCATAGAGACTCGTCAGCGTCAACGAGACCTTCGCCAGTCATTTCGTCGCTTTACTGTGGCATCTGAGTCTTTGGTTTCACCTGTTACACCTGTTTCACCGTCTGAACTCGAGGAACCTATGCAATTGGGTAGGCTCCGCCTTACCGGCAGTGAACGACAACGTCACTTGAATAATGGATTGTGCCTCTACTGCGGTAAGGCGGGGCATTTAGTCGCTGCGTGTCTAGTAAAAGGGGGTGCCCGCCGATAAACCCGGGAGTATCGGTGGGCGTTTCATCCTTTGATTCTCCCGTAAACCGCACCTTATTGCCTGTAATTTTGAAATATAACCACTCTGATTTTAATTCACAGGCATTGCTGGATTCTGGTGCGGAGGCAAGTTTCTTGGATGCCAGGTTGGCTGAATCTTGGGGTATTCCTGCTATCCCTTTATCCTTTTCTCTCTCTGCCTGGACGTTAAAGGGTCAGCATATGGCAGTAATCACCCATCGCACTCCCCCTGTAGGTCTGTATGTTTCTGGCAATCATCGTGAGGACATTGAATTCTATCTGTTACAGTCATGTAATTCTTATTTTGGGGCATGACTGGTTAACTTAACATAATCCTCACGTTGATTGGCAGAACAATATTGTCTTGTCTTGGAAGTCTTCGTGTCATGTTTCGTGTCTTGGTCCTGCTCCTTCTGCTTCTGTTTGTTCTACTTTTCAGATTCCTGCTGCCGATCTCTCGGGGGTCCCGGCGGAGTATTCAGATCTGCACCAGGTGTTCAGCAAGGCTCGGGCCACCTCTTTACCTCCTCACCGGTCGTACGATTGTTCTATCGATCTTCTCCCAGGTACTTTTCCGCCTAAGGGTCGTGTTTTTTCCCTTTCTAAACCTGAAAGAGAGGCTATGGATAAGTACATTAATGAAGCGCTTAATGCCGGTCTCATTCGCCGCTCCTCGTCTCCAGCCGGTGCTGGATTTTTCTTTGTTAAAAAGAAAGACGGTTCTCTTCGTCCGTGCATTGATTATAGAGGGCTTAATGACATTACTGTTAAGAACAAGTACCCCTTGCCTTTAATGTCATCAGCTTTTGAATTACTTCAGGGAGCACGCGTGTTTACCAAATTAGATTTGCGTAACGCCTATCATTTGGTACGTATTAAGGAGGGCGATGAGTGGAAGACAGCTTTTAATACACCATCAGGACACTGGGAATACTGCGTTTTACCATTTGGTCTTTGTAACGCACCGGCTGTTTTCCAAACTATGGTAAATGAAGTGCTGGGAGACATGATTAATAATTTTGTCTTTGTGTATCTTGATGACATTCTCATCTTTTCTCCCTCCATGCAGATACACACTCAGCATGTTCGCCAAGTTTTACAACGGCTTTTAGAGAACCAACTTTTTGTTAAGGCGGAGAAGTGCGAGTTCCACAGGGTGTCAGTTTCGTTTCTGGGTTTCGTTATTGCTGAGGGAGAGATTCGCCCAGATCCCGCTAAAGTTAAAGCGGTCGCCGAATGGCCAGTGCCCGACACTCGTAAGGAGCTTCAGCGTTTTCTGGGGTTCGCCAATTTTTACCGGCGTTTCATCAGAAACTTTGGTCAGATCGCTAAACCTCTCACTGCTCTCACCTCTTCTAAAGTGTGTTTCCGCTGGAATAAGGAGGCTCAGGAGTCCTTTGATGAATTAAAGTCCTGTTTCATTTCTGCTCCTGTCCTCTCTATTCCTGACCCGGCTAAACAATTTATAGTGGAGGTAGATGCTTCTGATGTTGGGGTAGGTGCCGTTTTATCACAGCGGTCGTCCATTGACGGGAAAGTACATCCGTGTGCTTTTTTCTCTCACCGGTTAAACCCAGCGGAACGAAATTATGACATAGGTAATAGGGAGCTGCTGGCGGTTAGACTCGCGCTGGGTGAGTGGCGTCACTGGTTGGAGGGAACCTCTGAGCCCTTTCTGGTCTGGACGGATCATAAGAACTTAGAATATATCCGTTCGGCCAGAAGGGTAACATCTAGGCAGGCTCGTTGGGCACTTTTCTTTGACCGTTTTAATTTCACCCTCTCGTACCGGCCTGGCTCCAAGAATACTAAACCTGATGCTCTCTCCCGTCTGTTCGGTCATTCCGAGTCTGAGCGGACCGAAACCATTCTTCCTAAGGGCAGGGTGGTCGGGGCCCTCGTTTGGGGGATCGAGCAGCGGGTGAGAGAGGCCGGACGAGAGGGGGAAAGGCCGGATGGGTGTCCAGCGGGGTGTCTGTGGGTTCCTGAGTATTTACGTTCCGATGTCATCCGGTGGGGCCATGAATCCAGATTTGTCGGCCATCCAGGAATTCGGAGAACGTTGGCTGCCGTCCGCCAACGTTTTTGGTGGCCTTCTATGGCTACAGACATCAGACAGTTTGTATTAGCCTGTTCTACGTGTGCTCGTAGCAAAGCATCTAATCAGCCCCCCGCTGGTCTGCTCAATTCTTTGCCCATCCCTTCCCGCCCCTGGTCTCATATAGCCCTTGATTTTGTCACCGGCTTACCGGCATCTGATGGTAACACTGTCGTTTTGACTGTGGTGGATCGTTTCTCCAAAGCGGTTCATTTTATTCCCTTACCTAAACTTCCTTCTGCCAAGGAGATGGCTCAGGTTCTGATCAACCACGTTTATTGTTTACATGGTCTTCCGACTGATGTGGTTTCAGATAGGGGTCCTCAGTTTATTTCCCGGTTTTGGCAGGAGTTTTGTAGACAGATCGGCGCCACTGCCAGCTTGTCTTCTGGTTATCATCCACAGACCAATGGGCAATGTGAACGGGCTAATCAGGATCTCGGTCAAACGCTTCGCTGTCTGTCGTCACAATATCCGAATTCTTGGTGCCAACAGCTCCCGTGGGTTGAGTACTCACATAATTCTCTTCCTGTCGCTTCTACTAATATGTCCCCGTTTGAACTATCCATCGGTTATCAACCTCCCCTTTTCCCATCACAGGAACCCGATGCAGCGGTTCCGTCTGCATTAGCTTTTGTCCGCAGGTGCAAACGCACGTGGAAAAGAGCTAAAGACCTTTTATTACAATCCTCCAGACGGACCAAGGTTGCGGCTGACCGCCACAGACGACCTCCACCTCGTTATGTGTGTGGACAAAAGGTATGGCTTTCTACCAAAGATTTGCCTCTCCGTGAGCCTTCTCGAAAGCTGGCTCCGCGTTTCATTGGGCCATACAGTATTGTTAAGGTCATTAGTCCGGTAGCAGTGAAGCTCAAGTTACCACTTACTCTTGGTCGGGTTCACCCTGTTTTTCATGTATCCAAGGTTAAACCTGTGATTTTTGCCAGTAATTTTTCCCCTGTCTCTGCCCCCAACCCTCCCGCCCCCCGTCTAGTGGATGGTGCTTCTGCCTATACGGTTAGGAGATTACTAGATGTTCGTCGCAGGGGCAGAGGTTTTCAGTATTTAGTGGACTGGGAGGGCTACGGTCCGGAGGAGAGGTGTTGGGTTCCGGCTCGGGATGTGCTGGATCCTGGTCTGATCGAGGATTTCCGTCGGCGACGAGGTGAGCCTCCTCCAGGTCCGTCCGGTGCCTGCCCTGGGGGGGGGGGGTACTGTCATGGCACCTGGGTGATCGGCAGTGTATGTGTGTCTGTTTGTTTACCTTTGGTGTTGGTTCCTCACGTGTGCACTCGCTCCTCCCATTCGTTTCTCTGATTGTTTCCCAGACGTGTCCTATTCCTTTTGGTCTTTTTATAGTCTTGCGTTTTGTCCTTTGTCACGCGCTCATTGTTTCCCGGTTGGTTACTGTCTCGCTCCCTGTCCAGGTAGATCTCCCCGCTGCTGTTTGTCTCACCATCTCTGCTCTCGCCCCAGGTTCAATCGCCGACATCCGGACTCTTGTCTCTGTCCAGGATTCTCGATCCTGTGTGTTTGGTCAGAGGATTACTGTCAGTGTGTCTAGTTTCCTGAGTTCTCGCGCAGTTGGTTGCTTCGTCTTCAAGCGTATACCAGCTGTCTTCGGCTTCCTATTGTATGACGTCATCGGAAGTGGGTGGACCTCCTCGTCACTATTGGACTTCTTCGGCGGTGCAGTGTGTGAGACTTTTTCCCCTGTGGATTGTGGACTAGTGTGGATCTATATTTACTGTCAATCTGAAATTTGTAGGGTGCTTCGTCTTCAAGCGTATCCCTACAGACTAAGTGTATTTTTTCATTAATAAACTTTTTGATCTCGCATTTGAGACTCTGATTCCTGAACTTTCTTGACAATTCCTGACACAAATATGTTATTTAATTTTAATTTAATTTGAGCACTGTCCAGGTTCACAGCAGACCGCCGCCATCAGACGCTACCTGTGTGTGTACATTTATAGAAAATAATGTGTTCTTTTTTAGATACACGGAGTGACGTGGCAGGGTGCATCTCGTCCGGTGTGCGAGCCCTTTGTGACTCTATAACCATTAGGCCATGACTGTCCAAAATAATGAACATGATAAACCAGGCCCGGGGTGGGTAATCGGGAGAACCGGGAGAATTCCCGGTGGGCCGCTTCACTTTTGGGCCGGTCGAGTTTTTTTTTTTTTACATTTGTCACGTTAGTGAGTCTATCTTCTCTTAAATGACACTTCACACGTTTCGCATTGACACTGCAGCGCGCAGCCTCTGGGTTGTACCATGTGAGGGAGTTTCCCCCTCCCCTCCCATAGAGTTGGTTCGGTCCATAGCACGTCCAAGAAAACTTTTCTCCGGTAGGCTGGGCAACCGTAACAATACGCGTCTGAGAGGAGGAGGGCGTAAAAAACAGGTTGAAGAAAAAAATCCATTGGAGGAGGATGCTGCCAAATGCGCCAAACTTACAGATTTATTTTCAAGAGGACAACAACAGGTAACTTAAAGAGAAATAAGCCTAGTAATGATTAGCATTAGCAACGTAATTATTCGGCTAATACCGTTGTCAAACTATTTACAAGCCAACTTTTTTTTAGTTTAAATATTAGCCTTTTGTGTATACATGGCGATTCATAGACTTTGCAAATATTATGCAAGCAGCTTCTGAGCAGCAGATAAGCCAGTTCGCCGCTGAAAATGAGGAGGCCATGAGAAAACAATATGAATTAAAGTTATTTAACCCTCAGGTTGTGTAATATAACACCTTTTGTGTTCCCAGTCAAAAATGACCAGCCGAAAAAAAGCTTATAAATCACTGTATATTTACCCAATATTGGATTCAATATTTTTGTTAAATTGTTTTTTTTTTATTAGGACTGGGTTTTATATATTTCTATTTGCATCTGATTAATCATAGCCCTCATAGCATTAGCAAAGGTAATAATTTATCAACCTTTTCTTGTGGAATAGACTCCAAAAAGGGCTGGATTATTTTTGACCCATAATGGGTAAATATTGGACAGAACACGCTGCTGGGTTAAAATTGACCCAATGCTGGGTTGTTTTAACCCAACTGTTGGGTTATTATAATCCATGGTTGCATAACAACAATCCAACATTGGGTTATTTTTAACCCAGCATGTGTTCTGTCCAATATTTACCCATTATGGGTAAAAAATAACCCAGCCTTTTTTAGAGTGTAGAGGAATATTTTTGTTAACTTCTCATCTTAAGTGAAATATTATTTAACTTTTACCTTATTTGTTTAACCATGATATTAATAGAAACTATAGTAAGAGCTGGACTGTTGCTTTTTTTATCCAATTTGAAAAAAGTGCTAATTTGGAATAACACTATGGAAAAAGTGGGCCGGTCTTGGGCCTGAAACTCCCGGGCTGAAAAGTGGCCCCACTCCGGCCCTGTGATAAACTAACATAAACAATTTAATTGACAAAAAATAATAAATGTTAAAAACTAATTTGTCCATTGTTAGTTCATAGTGTCTAATGCATTTATTAATGTAAAGTGTTACTACTAACTTAAATTCATAACATTTTAAAGTGAACTTACTTCCGCTGGCATCACCGAATGCATAAAACAGAAGGACAAGTTGTAATGGAGGCAGAATATCATAGCTTATAAAAGCCATGATGTTGAGTGTTAATGAAGTTCTCTCTGCAGTAAATACCACATCAGAATAAACTAAAAGTACTAGAATGAGGAAGAATACAAAACATGAACAATTAATCAAAACTAATCATCAATAACAATACTGTATTTAAAAAACATTGTATGCTAGCCCATACGGAAATGTAATATATGACATATATGTCCCTATATCAAAACCGATCTTGGCATATATGTTACATATATATGCATTATATTAATATCACATATATAGATCCTCTGGATATATGAATATATAGGTTTAAAACATATATGAAATACTCATATTAAAATGTATATAAATACATATATTAATATCACATATATATATATATATATATATATATATATATATATATATATATATATATATATATACTCTTGATATATGAAGATATATGTTTTAAACCTATATGAAATACTCATATTAAAATGTATATAAATACATATATTAAAAATATGTATATGTATGAATTCCTATATGGGTTTGTATTTTACTGTATGCTCCAACCATATGATATCAATATGTTTTATGTCTAGATGTCTAAAACAACATAGCCTATATAGGTCAGTAAATATATTGTTAAAAAAATTATTAGGGTCATAACATTATAACCCTGCCTAGTTTCAAACTGCATGCATTTGGCACCGCAATGCTGGGTTAATCCCACAAAAACAGGGCTAACCGTGCTTCCGAGGAGTGTTTCATGACCCTGGGTTAATTTCAGGGATAACCCTGCTTCTAAATTACAAGTGTGAAATGCTCCTTAACCTAGGGTTAAAAGTGGGGTTTAGAGAGAACCATGGTTTTAATACAGGAACCATGGTTTTTGGTTTTAACTGTAGTAAAACCATGGTTAGTGATCGTAGGGGTAAGGTTTAGGAATGCACAGTGTGAAATGTCAGATTATGAATACCCAGGGTTTTGTAGTTAAACCATATTAACCACAAATGTATCATTGTCTCACTATAATCAAAATATAATAAACCATGTGAACAAATACTAGTTATTTTAGTGAACTGCAGTCTCAGAAGAAAAGCTGTCACTAGGTACAGATATGAATACATGTTGGTTCATGAGGTATAGTACTAATATGTACATTTAATTATACTAATACCACGCACAAATAGGGTGTAAGTTACTTTTTTAAAAACCACCTCAGTGGCATTTGTACTTTTTTTCTGAGTATGTACATTCCACTGACAATCCCCACTATATGCTTTATACTATAGGGGAGAGTGGGGTAAGATGAGCCAATTTTTACATATGTTGCCTTACAGTATCTGCATGAAAAATGAGACAGAAGTCAAACAAAACCATCAACCTTTATTTAAGGATGTCTCCTGTCAAATGAAATTATAAGAATGCCTTTATAACAAAAGGCTTTGAAAAGATGGCTTCTCAAAAAAAAAAAAAGTGCTCTTGTGGCTCAACTTGCCCCAGCTGAGGGGTAAGTTGATCCATGTGAAGGGGTAAACTGACCCACTGACTTTTTTTGTTTAAACCCGAACATAGTTAAAAAAAAAATTCTTTTCTTAAATTTAATTTTAAAGGTGCCAAAGAATGCATTGAAATAATGTGTTAAATTGTTCTTTGATATTTACATAGAAGGTATGTAACTCTATTAAGTGCAAAAATTATCCAGAAACGCTTTTACATGTCCATTTACAACCCTAGGATTTGTCATTTGAATAAAATTGTCTTTTTTTGCCCTATTTGAAAGGGTAATAATAATAATAATAATAATAATAATAATGTTGATTGCTCTTTTTTTTTAATTACTAAACATCATGGTGGGGTACATTGAACCGCTGGTTCAGTTTACCCCACAGCATCTGGTTCACTTTGCCCCACGGCCACCATTTTGGGAAAAACTGCCTAGTTTAGTTATCCAGGCTAATCTTTGGCTAAATCATTGACATGGTTTTATACATTAGCCTATCACCAATATGTATGGTATAAATATTTAGACCTGTATAAATCTGCTTTGACATAACAGTCATTATAACTGACATGTATACATTTTACTTTGATGGGATAAAAACTGTTTTTGTAAAAAAAAAACATACTTCTTTCATCTCTTTTACTTGTGCTTCTCTTTACCATAGTCAAATAGAAATGATGGTTGCTACCTGGATTTGTGGTCACATGGCTACAAATCTGTATGGTAGCCTAGATACAGGGGGTGGGTCAATTTACCCACTGGCTCACTTTGCCCCACTCTCCCCTAGTATGCTAAACTTTTCAAACTTATTTTTAACCATACTATTATACTACATTGGCCTACTATTGTGCACTATAGTTTTAGTTATAATATTTAGGCTAAATCAACCTGCAGAAAACATGGTTATATTCATTAGAGATGAAAGCAGTCTCTTTTCTGTCTCAATATGCAATAAACACTGCAAAAATTCATGTGGTCGTGTCAATTTACCAGATCATAAAGTCATAAAGTAGCCTATTACTGGATCAAGATGATTTTAAAACACACTCGCACGCACGTATGCGCACAAATACACACACAATACTATACTTTTAATATGGAGTTATACTCCGTGGGGCGGTTTCCCGGACAGGGATTAGACTACTCTTAGACTAAAACATTTTTAAGAGCTGTCCGACTCCGAACTGAAAACAACTTACACTGACATATCTTAAAATACATCAGGGCCCTTTGTTTTGCCTCAAAATGCATACAGGTAATGTTTTTAGTAAGGCATGTTTGTTAAAACTAGTTATATTTCCTAATTAAACTAAGGCCTAGTCCTGGATTAAGATAATCCCTGTCCGGGAAACCGCCCCCATATTACTCAATGTACAATCTAGAAATTAAAGGCGGAGTCCACGATGTTTGAAAAACGCGTTGAAAAAGGAAACGGGCAGACTACCAAAACACACTTATAGCCAATCAAATCAAATCAAATGCCGGGTTGCGTATGTGTGGGGCGGGTCTATCAAGAGAAGATCCAGATTCTATTGGGGTATGGGCGTGTTTGTTTGGGTGATTGCAAATATCAACATTGGCTTTCAAACATCGTGGACTCCGCCTTTAAGCTCTGCACAGCACAGGTCTACTAAAGGGTTAATGGTGCCACATGGTGATCAACAGTAAAAATGACAAATTTGACCTCTTTGCAAAAGGAAAAACCACCAACATTCCCCAAATCCACTTCTGAACTTGGCAATTAAAGAGATAAAATAATGAAATTTTTGTAAAAATTTGGTAGTTTTTATCAGTACTGACTAACAAATTTATGCAAAAAAGTGAAAAAATAATCTGATAAATTTTTACAGATGTTTAATTTAGTAGATGTATTAAATTTGAACAATGCACAAGGGTTAAATTTGCACTGTGCATAAAATAAAAACAGGAGGAATCATAAAACAAACATTGTGAATCAGTGGATAGTGGAGGTGACTTTTAACCTGAGGACCCGGGTTCGAGGCCCGACTGGACTCATCAGGTACATTACAAATAATAAATTGTGTTTGTGTGTTAAGTTGTGTGAATGGGTTGTACGTCCTACCTGTGGTCTGAAACATGCAAAAAGTAGATAAAAACCACGGTTCAAATTTAATTATTTTATGATATATGATAAGTATATGTATGCAACATATATTACACATATATGTGAAGTCATGTATGTCACATATATAAATAATTATATAGATGACATATATGTCTATGTATGTTTTATGTAATAGACATATATATCAATATATGAAATTGTTCCATTTTCGAATAGGTGTCATATAAAGTTGTACATATATGTACATATATGTTTCTACTTTATATTACCATATATTTCATATAGGGATATTTCATATATTCACATATATTACATTTCCGTATTTTAAATTGTATATTGTATACCAATCCAACAGGAAAACATCACTGGATGAATAATTAGCTGTCCACTTAATAAACACTTTGTGTTCTTAACTTATTTCTCTTTATATGAATCAGAAATACTTACTGTAAATTATAATGATGAAACACATGAAAGGCATTATCCCAAACAAGGATGTTATCATGCGTCTTTCAAACGCTGAATAATGCAGGAGTTGATTCCCAAGATTCCCAACATAAAGAACTGAAACAGATTTAAAACTAAATATTAACTGTAGATCACATATACACGTTTTTTAAGAGCACTACGTGTTACTACAAACAAACACTCACCTAAAGGATTATTATCTAATCAACAAATCACATGGCGGTTGCTTCAATGCATTTAGGAGTGTGGTCCTGCTCAAGACAATCTCCTGAACTCCAAACTGAATGTCAGAATGGGAAAGAAAGGTGATTTAAGCAATTTTAAGTGTGGCATGGTTGTTGGTGCCAGACGGGCCGGTCTAAGTATCTCACAATCTGCTCAGTTACTGGGATTCTCACGCACAACATTTCTAGGGTTTACAAAGAATGGTGTGAAAAGGGAAAAACATCCAGTATGCGGCACTCGTGTGGGTGAAAATGCCTTTTTGATGCTAGAGGTCAGAGGAGAATGGGCCGACTGATTCAAGAAGAGCAACTTTGACTGAAATAAGCACTCGTTACAACCGAGGTATGCAGCAAAGCATTTGTGAAGCCACAACACGCACAACCTTGAGGCGGATGCAGAAAGCAGAAAGGGGGTCAAACACAGTATTAGTATGGTGTTCCTAATAATCCTTTAGGTGAGTGTATGAATCCTGTAAAAATTTTTATTTTTTTTTTATTTTTATTTTACGTGAATATGTGTTTTTTATGTTAATGTCTGTGGTGAAATTGTGTCCTTGCCTACCTGAAAAAACAACGCCAGTGAAAAGAATATATTCTAGACGAAGGCTGTAACGTGCCATTTTTGTTATGTCTGCAAACAGGAAAGCTTTAAGTTAAATGCATCATTTAAACATATATAACATTTTTGAAATTACATAGAAAATGTACAAAAATATCTTACTGTCATTGTCAACTGCAAACAAATAAACAAACAAATGTGTTCCTGTGAGGTGCAGTCAGGTTCTTTGAGAAGGATTTTTGAGAATTTTCCATGAGTTAGGTATGCAAGAGCATCTGTTCAGCCACTTATTAACAATTTAACTTTTGACAACATTATAGCATCTATACAACGTCAATCTAAATCAGTGTCTGATCTGAATGTTATTATTTACAGTCAAGCTCAAAATTATTCATACTTTTTGTAAATATGACCAAAGAAGGCTGTGAAAATAAATCTTTAATACTTTTGATCTTTAATTAAAAAAATCTATAAAAATCCAACCTTTCATTGGAGAATAGTCATTTTAAAATGGGGGAAAATCTCATTATGAGAGAAATATTTTTTTTCTAATACAAACTGCTCACAATTAATCAGACCCTTTTATTCAATTCTTTTTGCAACCTCCTTTTCCCAAGAGAACAGCTCTGAGTCTTCATCTATAATGTCTGATGAGTTTGTAGAACACCTGACAAGAGATCAGAGATCATTTCTTCATTCAGAATCTCTCCAGATCCTTCAGATTACAGCTCCATGTTGATGCTTCTTCTCTTCAGTTCATCCCACTCATTTTCTTTAAGGCTCAGGCCAGGGGACTGGGATTGTCATGGCACAAGCTTCGTGTTGTTTAGTGTAACAAAATAAACTTGTCAGGAACTCCTCATTTGTGGTTTTATTAATCACACTTCAGGCATACATAAAATTGCACTGCAGCTGATCAAAACATGGCCCAGTATATGATTTCTAACAGGGACAGTCAGGTTTAGATTTTTTATCTGTTGGTATTTCATAGAATTCATGATCCCATGTATCTGATCAAGATGTCCAGGACCTCCAGCAGAAAAATAGGCCCACAACATTAAAGGTACAGCAGTATATTTCATTTTACACATGTGGTACATTTTACCCCTATGGGCGCCAAACTAATGTTGAGTGTTTGCTGCTAAAAAGTCATTTATTTGTTTCATCTGACCATAGAACCCATCTCGTTTGAAGTTCAAATATTGTCAGTTACTTTTCCAATGTTTTATGGTCAGAAGCAATTTTTTTATCAGCAAACACTCAACATTAGTTTGGTGCACACAGGGGTAAAAATACCCCATGTGTAAAATGAAATATACTGCTGATCAAAAGTATTAACAATGCACATTTGTTTTCACACGCTTCTTTGGTCATATTAACAAAGGGTATGAATAATTTTGAGCTCGACTGTATGTTAATTTTTGTGTAGCTTTGATATACAAATACCTGGAAAGTCGTCAACTTTAGGTTCAGACCAAAGCAACATTAGAGGCCGTAGGAAAAACAGAGCACAGCAAGTCAGCGTCTCATTCAGAAATCCTGAAACAAAACATCTTGGTTAAGTATGTAACCTTTGTTCGGTGAAGAAAGAGAACGGAAACGTCACATTGTGACCGATGAATTGGGAATCGCTTCGTGGAGACCAATCTACTTCGAGAAACTATTAAAACGCCAATGAACTTACCATGCAGGTATTTGCATCTGCCCGGTACCGTGCGAGCATTTAACGAGAGACATGTGCGTTACCAAATCACTATTTTCGCTGAGAAAGCCAAGCATCTAGTGCCCGGCCGCTATCAGTATTGGAACAGCTGAGAAACTGAGGAACCCTCAAGGGGGCGCTATACGGGCACCAACCAAACACAGGTTTTCAGAGAATACAGCTAGTGAGATGCTGACAGCCATTGGGCTGCAACATCGCCCATCAAAGTGATGGAGGAGAGTCAAAAAAACTTTTTGGTGACGGAGCTGCAAGCCGAGAATGCGCTCTCAACTTAAAAGGGCATGGAATTTTTTATATACTTTTTATAAGCAAGAGCGAATGTGTCCACATCTTCTGCTTGGTGACAGCTAGGGCTGCAGCTATCGATTCTTTTTGTAATCGATTAATCTAGCACTGAATTGATCGATTAATCGAGTAATCAGATAAAAAATGTATGTGTGTTTTTAAACAACCAAAACAAATAATGCATAACGAAAATGACGTGGCTGTAAAATGTTCAAGCATTTGGCTTTTATTTCTAAAAAAAACAGAGGTATTTGGCTCCAAAAAATAAGCCTATTTAGTTCAATTTTTACCCATTAAGTGTTTATAAGTGTCAGTGCCAACAATTAAGCACTTTAATTTATGACTATGCACAACAGGTTTCATGCTGTAATCTAGCCCTGACATCAAAGTAAATATCTGGTTTATGTACATTTCTACACCTGCAGCATTTACCATTAGGCTTTTAACATATAATATATCATTTCTGGGGTGAGCCTATTTGCTATGGTAACAACCTGTGTGTGTGTGTGTGTGTGTGTGTGTGTGTGTGTGTGTGTGTGTGTGTGTGTGTGTGTGTGTGTGTGTGTGTGTGTGTATGCACGCGCACGTGCACCTGTGTTTGTGTGCACCTGTTCTGTGCATGAGGAAGAGTGACACCCCAGTCAGACGTTCAGTTGCTTCATTGCATTTTGGTACGGCAGAAATACATACATTCATTTTCAATAGAATGCTGCATTTGGTTTGCATCACTTGCATTGCGGTGCATTTTAGGTTAAGAATCCGTTCGAAACATCACGTCCCGCTGTATACAGTGAATGCATGCAGCTGAAATTATTGTTGCGTGGCTACGTAAAAGTTTAAGCATATGTGATGCATTGTGCGATCGGTCTGACTCGCGTGAGAGAGAATAACTTCCTTATGCTAAACTCCAATAAGACAGAGATTATTATTATTCAACAAAATATGTCAGATTACAAGTTGCCCATATATGATTGCACTGTGGTGCCGTGTTTTTGGTACACACACCTGTAAAGTGCATGCGTGTGTGTGAAGGGGTTCTTTTTAAGCTATACTCTCCTGCAATTGAACGTGAATAAGCTTACTACTTAAAAACATCAAAGCTAAACATCATATCTAGTCAAACCACATAACGACATCGCTACAAATACAGTATGGGATTAAAATCAGCAGAAGCTACGTTACCTTGTTTCATCGACGCTTGGTGAAACAGCAGTGGATGTTTTCGGTTCAGATGTTAGGAACGACAAACACAAGGATCCCAGCGCAGAGGTGTTTATTCAAATGTGTAGGAGATGACACTCAGTGTATATGTATAAGAGATGACACAAATGTGAAAGTCAATATGTATAATAGGAGACACTCAGTGAAAGTCAATATGTATATAAGAAGACACTCTGTGTTCGTGGTGATGTATGCGAGGAGGAGACAACACAGGCAAGACAGGCTCAACGGAATCCTTTTCGGGAAAGGCTCAGGGTGGGAAACACAGCACAGCCTTAGAATGTCCACTCGCACATCCGAAATCCTCTGAGATGAAATCCTGGCGGGGCACAGAGAGAGAGAGAGGCGGTCAGAGTCTTCAGCAGAGTCTGTGCTGGACAGCGCACAGCGGCAGTCCGAGTCTTACGCAGAATTACGCGCCCGAGAGCGCACTGCTGCTGGACAGCGCAAGAGGTAGACTGGCGCTCGGAGAATCCACAGACAGAGTGTACACAGAGGCTTGACGGTGACACACCACTCGGGAGAGACTGACAGCGGGGCGGGGAATCTAAAGGGGTAAAGGCAGCAGAGAGCACGGTGAGTAATCCAAAAACGAGAACTAGAGACAGATACTAAGACACGACAGGACCAGAACTAGACAAGCTAGCGGGCAGGTACATACAAAGACGAACTTGCAAAGAACAAAGGAAACGAGGGGAATATAAATCAAACCGGATTGGGCAATAACAAGGATCAGGTGTGGGACGCCGGTGCGAAGAGTTAGAGACAATGAGATCACCAGGTGAAGGCGCGCACGTGTGGAGTTGTCAAAACAAAAACACATCACAAGTGAAACAAAGACAAAGCAGCCAATAAAACCGAAATCATGACATCAGATGCTGAGTGTAATGATAATGTAATGATCCCAAACTTTAGACATTCTCTCTCTGGCGTTTATGGACATATTCAAAATGTACCGCTATGATGTGCTTTCTGAACACTGAACAACGGTCCGTGTGAATCAGATCTTGGGCGCGTGTAGTGCGCGTCATAGGAATTTAACGAGGCTTCGAGGCAGAATTTTTGCCTCTAGGAATTTTTTGAATCAAGTTAATCGGGTAACTGGATGAATCTTTCAGCCCTAGTGACAGCTTTCCCTTTCTGCTGACCACCATAACAGACAAAGAGCTGCTCTGAGGTCCTAAAGCTTTGAGTTTGGTCCACATATCTACGCAATGAGCGCACAGGACATAACAAAGCCATGGCTGGGTCTTCCTCCTCTGGCGGCAGCGCTTGCAAGTTCACCACCTGATCTCTAAAAGGAGAGGTGGGAACTTTGGGCATATAGCCGGGCATTAGTCTCAGTGTTACACTGGAGTCAACAGGTCTGAACTAAAAGCACGAATCATTGATTGAAAATGCATGGAGGTCCCCTATCCTCTTAACGGAGGCCAAGGCGAGGAGCGTTAAAGTTTTCATTGTGAGAAATTCGACTCACAGAATGCAGAGGCTCAAAGAGGGCATCCTGGAGGGCTTTTAGCACCACGGACAGGTCCCAAGGAAGGAGACGCAAAGGATTCAAAAACAAAGTCAGGATGGACTGTAAACGCGCTTATGTTAGACGTGCAGTTAAATCGACTGAGTCCAGTTCCATACCAAGAAAAGAGATACTCTGTGTGGGGCCATGTTTGCTCTTTTCCCAGTTGACCCGAAGACAGAGACGGACGAGGTGCTTGAGCACACGTTCTGTGTGTTCACAGAGCATGTGACGAGACTGCGCTATTATGAGCCAATCTTCGAGACATGCCATAATGCGCACACCGCTCTCTCTCTCAGGGGTTTTAATGCCCCCTCGACAACTTTCATGAAGACACCCCGAACGGTAAGACAAGCCCAAATGGTAGACTTTGTACTGATATGCTTTTGTGTGTCAGCATCTTGAATGACAACTTGTGAAGTGCTCAATTCAGAGAATGCAGGTCCAGGATCGGTCGCAACCCTTCGCCTTTCTTGGGTACAATGAAGTAAGGGCTGTAAAACCCTGAACTCATCTTGGCTGGATGGATCACCTCAATTGAATCCTTCGCCAGTAGGACATGGATCCCAGCATGGAGTATGTGAACATTGGAAGCTTTCACCATAGTGAAGCGAATTCCCACAAATTTGGGGGGTGCCAAGCAAATTGAATCACGTAGCCAAGACAAATTGTGCATAAGAGCCAACATAACGGGCTGGGAAGCTCTTTGCAAGCTCCCAGACACCAAACGAGAGGGATTAGCAGCACAATTGGTGTACCCGCTGCAAGTAGAGCAGTGGTGGTTACCGATGTGGCACGATGGGCTCAGTCTGCTCTAGGGCAGTCGAAATGGGCAGTTGCAAGACACTCTCTACTGCATCGCCGAAATGGCTGGTCTGGGAAACCGGAGAAAACAGGAGACCAGACTTGTTGACCTCCTTCATGTCAGTGAGACACAGCCAGGGATGACGCTCCTGGACCACCAGGGTGGACATCGCACGTCTGACGGCATGTGCAGTGACCATGGTCACCCGTAGCACCCGATCAGTGGCCGCCAGAACATGTCCCCGGTCATGGCTGAGCGGTAGGTTCTGGGAGGAAAACGAATTTTCGACGACCAATCAACCATCATAAACCTTGGGAAAGAAAGATACGGGTTGTTGGGACTTGAACTTGAAGCTGAACTTGCAGTCCCGAAGTACTAATCAAGGAGGCGGGACGGGGGAGGAGCTCTGCACTCCAGCCTACCATCTCCGCAGCCCGAGCGAACATGGCTGCCATCTCGGGGGTCGAACATGGGGTCCGCAACCCTACCCCCCTCCAATGTTGCGACACACATAGAATCCTCATGAGGACTGAGAGAGGTTGAGGGCATTGTAGAACATGATCCACTGTCTCCATCTGCACACCAACTGGCTATGGATCAGGGTGCTGAGAGCTACTGTTCAGTGCCAGCAGGCGATTCAGCACTGTTATATGGAGATCGTCCTTCCGGAGCTTTGCTGCCGCACCTTTAGTGGGGCTCTGCAAACGAAGGGGTGGTGGTAACGCTCCTGGAGGTACGAAACCGCTTCTGCAAATCCAAGAAAGACATGCTCTCGTTAGGAGAATGAACCCTCCACAAACGCGTGCACTCCGCTGCATGCCATTTCTCCAACAACCTCAGCACACAGTGTATCCCACAAGCAGAGAGAGATTCTCAATAGCAGTTGGTATGCCGGTTTTCGAAGCAAAAAGAGTGATTTGGTAACGAACCTGCTTCTTGTTAAATATTCGCATTGCTGGGCGGCGACGGCAGATGCAAATACCTGCATGCCAAGTTCTTTTGCGTTTTAATGGTTTCTCGAAGTAGATTGGTCTCTGTGAAGCGGTTCCCAATTTGTCGGTCACGATGTGACGTCGTAGTGACCTACTGAAAGGGAACCACATAATTAATTATAATAATTAATTTCTATGTAACATATAAACAAAATAATGTGTAATGGTAAAACACAGACCTTCAGAAACACCCCAGAGGACAAATGCAAAGAACATGATGATATTTGGACAACAGATCAGAAACACAGGGAGATAAAAGTCTGAGAAAGAAAATACACACGCAATAAATCCATTTTGACTAATTTCTGTAAAAACTTGTTTTTTATACCAAGAAAGTGACAAGATAAAAACCACAATTTTCTGTTACTGACTTTCAAATAGCATCTTTAAGTTATAATAACATTATACAATAACAAATTCTAATCCACAGTTTTTTATTTTAGATTCTTTTTATGCAAAAATGCAATAAATCCATTACAAGTTTTTTTTTTCAAAATGCTATAAATGTATAGCCTGGTCCAACCAGACTCTCGTACATTCATTTCATTTGTACAGAGAGTCTGGCCACGCTCCATTGCAAAGCTTTACTTCTGTTAAGGAGGGTCCTCTGTTAAAGTTTAAAACTATTGGATCTGCCCAGAGTCACTCTGAATCTGCCATAACCAATCGCTAACGTTTGGTCGTGACGTATATCATGCGCCGAAACCGGCCGGAAACAACAAGTAAGAATAATCAGACAAACAAAACTTAGCAAACCTGGTTCTTGCTCCGGCTTTAACTTCTGTATATTCGTCAGTTTTGCAACAACAGATCGAATAGATTTTCTCACGTCTTTCTCCGCTGCCATTACTGAACAACTCAAATTGACGCACGACCTTAACGTCATCGTTCTTAGCCACCCCCATCTGTTCGCTGATTGGTCCTGCAGATTTTTGAAGGAGAAAGGAAACTCTACAGAGGAGTCCCAGACGTAGTACTAAAGCGAAATGAAAATGAAGCGGAAGCACGTAGGAGGGCGGAGCCAGGCTAATAAATGTATTGAATCAATATATAAATTTGCATTCATATTTGCCATGTTATATTCATTTAGTTGACTATTACATTTTTGTTTGTGTGGTCTTGATCAAATTTGATGGCAATTACCTGAAAAACAATTACATCATACTTCAATTACAGTACAACTTAACAGAGAACTGTATAAGATTTTGTGTCTAATCATACCTGTGTTATTTGATCTACGGTAGATGAGAGAGCAGAACAGAAGAGATCCACATGCAGTTATACAGAGAATCAACACCATTATGTATAAACTAGAGAAACCTGTAACACACACACACACACACACACACACACACACACACACACACACACACACACACACACACACGCACACGCACACGCACACAAGATATTAAAATGATAACCCATAAGCCTGCATTTAAAGATTTTAAAAGCATGCATGTAGCGTGTGTGCTTTTAACTGAAAAAAGGTAGTTTTTAGGCTTATTTATTAAAATTAACAATAAACTGAATATCATATACCTTATACAGTGCCCTCCACAACTATTGGCACCCCTGTTTAATATGTGCTAAAAAAAGTGATCAAATTAACTTTTTTTTGCAGAAGCATAATCTCTAACAGACAATTTTTGAAAAATATACCCTTTAACACAAGTTAATAATAATTTGTAAAAGTTTATTGAACTATATTGACCTCAGTTGTGTGTGCTATGTGTTTCCCAGTTTTGAGTGTGGCCCCACCCCCTTGTTATCTAATTAATGATTCATTATTAGTTACTCCTGTTACCTGTTTACCTTGATTAGTTTCCCTATTTAATGTCCTGGTGTTTTCAGTCTTGTGCTCGTTCAGTGTCTTCAGTGTGTTTGGTATTTTGGTTATGTTGGTCATGTTAAGTTTTGTCTTGTTTGCTCCCTTGAGGGACAAATTTTTGTTGAGAGCTGCCTGCGTTTGGGTTCTGTCTTTGAAAATCTGTATAGTGTTGACTTTCATAAGTCAGGCAATGGCTACAAGAAAATAGCCACTCGCCTTAACTTGCCCATATCTACACTCAGAGGAATCATTAAGAAGTTTAAAACAACTGGAACAGTGACAAACAAGGCTGGAAGAGGTCCCAAGTTTATCAGGAGGCGTAAAACAAAAGATGAGTACGCCGAAAAGCGCCTCATGCCCACTGTGAAGTACGGTGGAGGATCTGTGATGCTGTGGGCCTGTTTCTCTTCCAAAGGCCCTGGGAACCTTTTTAGGGTGCATGGCATTATGAATGCTTTGAACTACCAGGACATTTTAAATAAAAACCTGATGGCCTCTGCCAGAATGCTGAAGATGGGTCGTCATTGGGTCTTTCAGCAGGATAATGATCCAAAAATGTGTCAAAATATATACAAAAATGGTTCAGCAGTCACAAACTCAAGGTCCTCCCATGGCCATCTCAGTCCCCAGACCTCAACCCAATCGAAAACCTGTGAAGCGAGCTAAATAAGAGAGGACCCAGGACACTGGATGATCTGGAAAGATTGTGCAAAGAAGAATGGTCAAAGATCCCTCTCTCTGTGTTCTCCAATCTTGTGAAATTTTATAGGAGGAGATTAAGTGCTGTCGTAATGGCAAAAGGGGGTTGCACAAAGTATTAACTGCAGGGGTGTCAATAATTGTGGGACGCAAGTTTTTTTTTCTAAATGTGTAATTTTTTTACCACCAAAGTAATGTACTTAAATGAAGGGTTCTATGTTGTTTAAATAAAAATGAAAATTTTTACAAGTCCATGACCACGTCTTAAACAGGGATGCCAATAATTGTGGAGGGCACTGTATATCATAATACAATGGACTACAAACACAGACATTTGTTATTTTAGTTTTAGTTTAATTCATTTGTAAATATTTTTATTGAAAAGTGTAATTTTATGTTAATCTTGTTTTTCCTCTATTTATTTTGTTGTTATTTTTTGTCAATGGTTGACATCTCTCTGAGCAGTTGTGTGATTTTTTTTTAATGAAGGCTAGTTTATATTATTTGTTTTCATATTTATCTAAAGAAATGTTTTAATAAAGCTGTGCATAATTGACTAAATTATTTAATGTTCGACAAAAATTTAAGGAAGGTGTTTACAAAAAGACATTAATCACATTTAAACATTAATTAGTAATGATGAATCCAATTACTTTTTAGACAATGACATTAAAAACAATGTTGAAATGTAATTGGTAATTAACTGAAGCACATTTACCGGTTTGTTTATTATGGCTCATTTATTTAGAACTGACATTCTGAACTATAAAACTTATAAAATGTGTTAAAGTGGAAAAATTATACAAAATCCACTTCTACAAGGTGTTTGGATATGAATGTATGTTGGCAATGTGCAAACACAACAACCCTACAATAAAAAAATCCACCCTCTTCTTTTTATTCCCCACCAAAGCAGTCTCATTAGACATGCTGTTTTGATTCTCTTGTTAATGTGATGTCACACTGAAAAAGCCCCACCCACAGCTACTGACTGACTGGTTATTTTACCCAAAAGCTTTTCTAAATTGTTGACACTTTATAACCCTATTAGTTTAGATTCTTTAAAATGTTTCTTATTGGATGTCTTACCCAGTCTCTCGAGTATCACAGTTGTGTTTGCTGACAGTCGCCCAATAAACACTTGACAGATGTAAACTCCTTTATCTTCAGTTCTGACTCTCTTCAGTCTGAGAGAAAAGTTTCCTCTGTGAATTTCTTTGGTGAAGAACTCAACTCTGTCTCTGTATTTTTTATCTGATGATTCTGGTTGAGTTTTATTGTTTTCATAGAGAAGAACTGTGATTGGTTTGCCTTTATTTGTTTTCTTCCATGAAACTTCTTCAGGTTTGATGTAAGAGTCCACAGAGCAGCTCAGAGTGACATCATCACCCACATAAGCAGATATGGACTGATTTGATCCTGACACTATCAAACGCTCTGCGGACACATAAACAACATTCTAATGGGGAGTCACAAACATTTGCAATCTTATAAAAATAGCCAAGTAGTTCCTTTTCCAACTGTCCCCATGTTTCTAATTTTAAACATACTTTTGCAATATCAAAGCAACACTCAAAAATGAAAAATCTGTCATTATGTTCTCACCCTCCTATTGTTTAAAACCTGTATGGGGTTCTTTATTCTGATGTACACAAAAGATGTTTTTTAAAAAATATGTTAAGCACCCATTGACTTCCAAAAGTATTTTTGCTTACTATGGAAGTCAATGGGTAATGTTAACTGTCTGCTTAACATCATTTATCAAAATGTGATTTTTGGGTGAACTATCCCTTTAAGGTAAAAGCATTAAATTGATTTAACATTAAAGCAAATACAGATACACAATACATATATAATGCAAAATACATACCATCTGAGATCATCACATGTATTGCAATCAAAAAGCATTGAAGAAGGTTTATCTCCATAGTTCTCTCCTAAAGCGCTGCATACATATGTCTACAAATCCGGCTGTTTTACTTTCACTTGGATAAATAATGTCCTGACCAGCATGCTCAAGTGACTGTGATTGGTTCATTCTGACCTGATGCTTTCACTCTAAAAGCTTTAATGCATGACTCAGCATCAGAATCAATCTGGATGATACTGACACCATACATAATAGATAATAATGTTAAAGATGCACAGGTTATTAAGAACCAGACTGCAAAGCCATATTTAACCCAGCTCTGACACATACATTTCAACATACATGTGCATATACAATCACATCTTAACATCACATTAAGCTAAATACCAATACTGTAAACACCAATACTGCAAATATACATTGTAGTGAAGATAATGGGTAGTATGAAATAAAGAGCTGAGAGATATTTCTTAATGTTCTGTTTATTCTTTCCTTTTTCTTGTATGATGGAGTTTTAAATGTAATTTTGAGTATGTGTGGTTTCTATTAAGAGAGAAACAAAATACAAATGAATAAAGGAAACATACATATACTCATTTCCCATGTACATTACAAACATAAAATAAACAATAATCAGAATATGACTATATATTTCGTAAACTCTAGAAATGTAAGCAGAGAGAAAGGATTCAAACACTTCTCAGTTTCTCTACCATGCATTAAATTACCAATAACATACTGTCGTCTATAGTATACTTTACAGCCTTCATAGCAGTCCAGATAATAATATTTAACACCATATTTCACTCAAGTATTAAATAAAGTAAACATGTCTAAACACGATGTGACATATTCGACCCGACATATTGAATCAGGTGGATATAATTAACACAACGGTTGTGTAGCGACCCTTAAAGGGGCCATGGCATGAAAATCTGACTTTTACCATGTTTAAGTGCTATAATTGGGTCCCCAGTGCTTCTATCAACCTAGAAAACCTTGAAAAAGATCAACACAGTAACTTAGTTTTGGTAAACCATTCTCTACAAGCACATGAAAGAATAGGTCATTGAAATTTGGCTCTCTTTATGATGTCATAAGGAGCTCTTATTATAATAATACCACCCCTAAATCTGCACTATCCAACCACAGCACTGCCATTAATTGCAACAAACCACCATCATTGTGATCAGTGTTTGCACTTTATCCGCTCATTTGCATTTTAAAGGACACACCCAAAACGGCACATAAGTGGCAATTTTAACATGCTATAATAAATTATTTATATGGTATTTTGAGCTAAAACTTCACATATGTACTCTGGAGACACCAAAGATTTATTTGACATCTTAAAAAAGTCTTGTGCCATGGCCCCTTTAAACTCTTAACTCGCATATCAAATTACAGAAATAACAGCTGAAAAAAAATACAATATCACGGGTAATGCAGCAGATATACTTACTTTTCTCATTCACGCACACTTTGAGGAAAAGTGTCACCCGCAATTATGTTTGAACCGACAGATGATCTCTATAGTACTGAATACTAACTGTAATGACGAACACCTATCTCTATCGTACTGCATACTAACTGCGTGACAAAAGTATGATACAACGGGCCAAAAAATTATCAGCCAAAATTTGGGAGTGTCTCCAATGGCGATGACAGATGAGCTCACTTTCGGGGTAGACTACCTGAGGTAGCGAACCATCAGGCCGCCCCATAAGAAGAACACTGGGAGTCACTGGATCTGGGTCTCTGGCATCTGAAGACACATAACCCAAGGGCTTACTATTAAGGATCCCTTTCACCTCAGTAAGTACGGTCCGAAGCACTTCTTCTGGAACAGGCTGAGCACCAACTGTGGCATAAAGTGCACTCTTAACTGAGCGGATCTCCCTCTCCCACACCCCTCCGAAGTGGGGAGCTGCTGGGGGGTTAAAGCAGGCGGAGATCTTCTGTGGTGCAAGGGGATGTTGTGGTTCTTTAGACATTCCAACGAAAGTCTCACTGAGTTCTCGCTCACCTACCTTGAAATTCGTGCCCTGATCGGAGAACAGTTCTGTTGGCATTCCTCTAGAGGCAATAAACTGACCAAGGGACATCAAAAAAGCATCCCTATTAATAGAGGTTAGGAGATGGCCACACGCCCTCGCAGGATCCAGAAGGAGCATCGAAGCTCAGCGAACACCGGCTCAAGGCCTGGGTGACGGAGGCGGTTATCAAAGTCTTGAATCAAGAGCGTTGTCACTTAATGACCTGGGTCTAAGATGACTGGATGAAGAGTGGTCAGTTCTAGGCCTTCTGCTTGACTGCGTCATCCTCCAATACGAATAAGCTCTCCCTTTTCATCCAGCTCTGGAGACAGCATGCGAAGTCGACTGCTGCTGGGGATGGGTTTACCAGCTTTCAGGAGGCTGTACTCCTGCTAAAAACTATCCCTCTGAGCTCTCTGATGTTTTAACTGTTCAGCCTGTCGGTAGTCTTCAGCCTTAGGCTTATCATTAGAGTTGGCCGCCCCATGCAGCTCCTGCACTGTCCCTTCCAGCAGCTCCTTCCACGAGCCATATTGGCCCAGGTCTAGAGTTGATTGGCTTGATACAACAGCAGCGACCCCACAGAAGATAGACTTACACAGCTCTGAGGCATCTTCTGTTTGGCCAACAGTGGGGACCTCTAGCCATGAGTCTTGACTGGTCAAGAGGAAGGCAGGTCCCAGGCTCCATCTATTTGGCTGAACAAGCTCTTGCAGCTTCTTTCCCGTGTTACGTCATAAGTAGGGTTTCTGGCGGTATCAACAAATCTCCAGGCATGCCCGTCTGTCAGCTCCTGTATCTTGGCCACGCGGGTGCCAACAAAGACCTTGAACCAGCAGGATTCAGACTTCATCCATGTCAGCACCGTTGTGGAATCTGAACAAAGGGTCGTCCGATCAATGTGGATGGTAATTTCCCTCTTCAGCACCTGTTAGAGCTGTGCACCAGTAAGGGCAGCACAGAGTTCTAATCAGGGCGTGGAGTGAAACCAATTAGGTGCAACTCTGGAATGGGCCATCAGGAATGACAGATACACTTCACCGTGTCTGTCAGTGGTTCGCAGGTATGCCACCGAACCATAAGCCTCTTCTGAGGCGCCACAAAATACATGCACCTCTCTCTGAAGACCGGGATATCCACAGACTTCGACAAGTACGGTCGGGGCAGGGTGACTTGAGGTAAGATTTGTAATTCTTCCTCCCAGTCTCTCCATTGTTGCAGAAGCTCCTGTGGTAGTAGTGGATCATCCCATCCCCTGTGTTTTTCCCAAAGGTGTCGAACGATTATCTTAGCCCTGGTGGTGTAGGGTAGGATGAAGCCCAAGGGGTCGTACTGATTCACCAGCACCTTGTAAATTTTATGCATCGTGGGGACACCGTACTCCACATGACGATGCTTATAACCAAGAAGATCGGTGTGGAAGAGCCAGCTTAGCCCTAGAGTAGATTCTAGGGTAACTGTCTTGTTCTGAGCCAGCAACAGCTCAACACCAGCAGAGCAGCTCTCTTCTGGTAGATTTTTTAGTTTAATTTTTTTTGTTGTTTAATTTATTTATTTAGATAGGGACAGTGCATATTAATGAACATCAGTACACGTACACAATGTAAATATGCTAGAGTTAGCACCACAGCTAATTTTCATCTATAGTCCCTAGGCAGATAAAAACATAAAAACAAATACAAGCATACACACCCTCAATAATTTGAGGGACACAATAAAACACTTACAACAACAATAACAGCAAAATACCCAAACAAGTAATTGTCACACATAATAAAGTTCATGAAGCAGTTTAAAAATGCGTGCAGCTTTGGTTTTCTAAAAGCCAGAATTTTAAATGTGTTTTAAAATTAATATATGATGAACATTCCCTTATTGTGGAGGGCAGACTATTCCAATATTTATTTCCCTTTACTGACAAGACAGATGATTTATTACACCTGGTTCATTGCTGGCCCACTGACGTAGATCGAAGCCTGCAGACACAAGGAAGGGCTCGCAGTTTGTCAACTAGATGCCTCGCCTCAGCAATTGTCGGAACACTCTGGAGGCAGTTATCTACATAAAAGCATTTCTGAACTGATGTCCCCACATCTTCATCTGGCTGGCTGTTATCAGAAACATGGCATTGTAAGGCGAATGTGGCACAGCAAGGGCTACATGTTGTACCAAATGGTAGCACCTGCCAGTCATACACTGCAGGAGGTCCTTCTTGACTGATGTCACACCAAAGAAATCTGAGCAGAGCACGATCCTCTGGGAGGAGGCAAACTTGGTGGAACATGCCTCTTATGTCTCCACTAACTGCAACTGCATGCTCTCGGAATCTTAGCAGAACTCCCAGTAGTGATGCTCCTAAGGTCGGCCCAGGCAGTAGATGATCGTTGAGATTCTGCCCTCGATATTGATAGGAGCAAGTCGCCTCTCTACACTCCGTAAACTGGGCATGACGGCTTCTTTGGTAGCCTGTAAGAGCCACATGTCTTTCCGGCGGAGCAGCGCAGTGGCATAACGGAGAATGTCATCAACCTCTACCCTGATGGTTTTCATCTCCAGGATGCTGATGGCCTCTTGGTCCTGCCTTGAATGAATAACTAGTTTCTCGCTTCTGAATGGAACAGTGTCGACCTGCCATAACCTCGCAACGTGTTTCATCAGCTCGCTCACCTGGGGTGTTACTGTTGTAAATAAACAATGCTGTGGTTGGGCGAGGTGACGGACTACACTTGCTGGGCCCTGCAGAGTCCAGCCTAGCCTTGTGCGGATGGCAGCAGATCCACCCGGAGGTCCCAATCTGAAAGGTTCAATTGATCACCATGGTGACTGCGGATTTTGACAACTTTCAGAAGAACCCGACTGCCTTCAGTAGGTCTGTCTAGATACAGAACCTCTGTTGTGCCCCTTATACCTTGACTTTCTTGATGCCAGATGATGGGGGGACCCCAAATTTATGACATTTATGAGCAAGCAATCAACAGTAAATAAACCAGAATATATAATGATAATCAAGTAACAGCTTTGCCCTGGGGACAGTACACTTTAAAATTTCCCAATATGTATCATTTATATGTGTACTGTATATATACACAAACCTGTTGGATGCTTTATTCTGATCGGTTGAAAAATGTTCAATGGGTATGCAACTAAAGTAATGTTCAAACAATTTCTGTGGTAGAGTGGTGTAAGCTGAAAAATTACTCCGGTTCTTTAAATTATTTGAAAACAATGCACGCTTTCTGTCGAGCATCTTGTTATTTGCCATAATGTCTTGTTTCCTGTCTCTCTTTGATAGCCTTCCGTCCTGTCCTTCGTCATGCGCTCATTGAGTGCGTTTACATGCACAGTCTTACGCCGATTATGCTTAATAAACTGATAACACGTGGGGTCATGTAAACGCGTAAAGCGGTTTTCTTTAATCGGGGAAAGCCCATAAACAGCGTAAGCAAAAACCGATCGGCACAGGTAGTTTTTTGCTCATTACGCTGATTTCGCATGGCATGTAAACACCTTAACCCACTTTCTCACGGTTTTGTCCATGTGCGCATGTCTCCGCGTATGAAAGATAAATGTCACACGCGGAAGTAAGCGCAAGGTAACGCATAAAAGTCTCCGCTCGACTAAAGCAGTTGGCAGAGAAACTGTGAAAATAAAAGCTCATGTTACATTTACAGGTTCTGCAGACACGAGGAGTGATACAACAGTACAGCTTAAGACAGATATGCCGTTGGCTTTTTGATCGACTATTGTGTTCTATAGGCGAGAAAACTGATAATTCTCCAAGTCCCATGTAAACGCAGTTGACTGCATAGCCGGCTTATTGATTTGCATGTAAACGCATAAAAACAGTTTTCTATAATAAGCAGATTTTTAATAGTTATCCGCTTATTCTGTGCATGTAAACGCACTCATTGTTTGGCTGCTCATGGTCATACGTCTGGTCCACAGAGCTAGACATCAGTGTCTATTACTCATCTTTTGTTTTGCCTCAGGTTCAGCCGCCAACGTCTTGAAATTTGTCTTTGTCTGGAGTTCACTGTCCTGTGAGTGGTTGTGAAGATTGTCCTCGTCTGTCCTGTTCCCTGGTTGCCTTGTCTTCAAGCGCTATGCCAGATACTTCTGGTTTTCCCTGAGCTCCTCGGCTGGTTTGAGTTTGGATTACAGCGCTGGACGCCGCGTGTGGTTCTGCCTTCTTGGACTGTGGTTTTGACTAGTGAACTGTCTCTCTCATCAGTGTGTTGTGGTGCCTCGCAGTTAGGCATATACCTCCTTACACTGGTGTTCTCTCTCTAAATAAATTGTTAACTCGCAAGAGACTCTCTGTCCTGACAAGTACTACCTGAAAAAAAGAAATTACATTTCCTAAATGTTATTTTTTCGGCTCTATATTTTCTGTGGATGTTAGAAAACCCTTATTACACAGCTGGTTGGAATGCTTGATTCTGATTGGCCATGCAGTTGCGACATTTGCAGATTGTTATTCCCAGATAACTACCGCTCAAAACTAAAACACCTGGTAATCCAGATGCTGCAAATCATTTTGACAGGTACAGTATAATATTTCACAAAAATTCTATATAAATGTATTTTAATAACATATGTGACATTATATTTATAAGATCTGCATTTGTTGAAAATGAGCAAATAAAACATTTCAAAACAATATTTAACGTTCTTTACCTTACTTATGAGATAAAAATACAGAGTAATAAGTGGGAAAATGTACAGGCAGTAGGTTGTTATCGCAAAATAAGCCCCTATAGTGTCATAATCCTGCCAGTCTGTCATAGTTGTTCATGGTCATGTGGCAGGATTGTGGCAGTACCCATGTTTTGTGTAGTAGCACATGGCCTTGAATAATTAACCCCTTTCCCTGTTAATTATTCATTATTGGTTAATTCTCCTCACCTGACCTTCCCTCGTTATCTTGTTTAGTTTCTCTATTTAAGGCCCCAGTGTGTCTTGTCCTTGTCCTGGGACTTGTTTTGTATCATTATCTCGTTTTGCAAACAAAACTCTTCAAATATTGTGTGCATTTATGATGAGGAAACAACGCTATGGATGTAGCAATTCTAAAAGCTGCACTTACCTAACTATAAAAAAAACAATGTAAAAATTGCTTAAATATCTTTAAATAGCACTGGTATTTAAGCTACCAAATATTCACATCCGAGATATCAGTACAGTTAAAAACATTTCCTTAAAACTTGGTAAGGTTCACATTTCCATGCAATTGCTCAAACAGTTTATAAGGCACAAATCACAATTTCATCACAGTAAATGCAAACTGTCCTGTAATTCTGGTCCTGTAAACCAAGCAGCCGAACAGAACTGCAGATCCACCTGCATTAATACAATAAATCAGAGGAACAGATGACACATCAGCTACAAATTGTTGATTCAATCCAAATGTTTACATGGATACCTGAGAAAGTGCATTTAATCTCATTTTATGGTATGTTTCTACAGTATGAGTTCAAAGTCCTGAAGGGTTGGCCATGGAGCACCAATAATCAAAAGAGTCTGTGTGGGTCTTCCACTTCAGGTCATGTGAGATAGTGGTTCACAAAAACCTGAAAAACTCAACAATTGCCACAGTACTGTTGTAAATGGTAAGTTGGGGGGAGTGCTGCAGGTGTATTGCCTGAATATCCACAGTCATCTCAGTTTAAGGTTGATTTACTGCACCAGAGTGCCAGCTGTGCAACTTCTCTTCTGTATGCAGATTCATCATCATCCTGGTGACTGTGGTGTCATTCAAACTTCAGATGTTTGACAGAGGCTCTGTATATACAGAGAAGAGCAGGGGGCAGAGTACACAGCTTGAGTCTGTGACTTGAGTCTGATTTCAGGCTCTTTCTTTTAATTCAATCGTTTCAGAGCTTGGTTCTGCTGGTTCTGCTGTGCTGTGGGTCTGTCCTCTGATGTAGTAACGTTGTGTAAAGGAGGGCTATGATAAAGATAAAACACACATTTACAAAATATATATTTTGCATGTCAGACAACTTTTAAATATGTCATCAGATCTGACATATTGGAATCAGAATCATTGCTTTGTTGTGGTTCTGCTCGTATCTAACTGAACATGCTCAATTTGTACAGCTAAAACTATTCACATCGAAGTCCTTTTGTGTTGCTAATGGTGTTCCTCAGGGTTCAGTCCTTGGTCCTTTCTTGTTTATTATATATCTCTTGGTAACATCTTTAGGAAATATGGAATTTAATTTCATTGCTACGCTGATGTAACCCAGCTTTATCTTTCCTATCAACCCACTTCCAAAATATGGTTTGCCTGCGAAGCTTATTCATAAACCATCTCTATATTCGGCCCCGTTCTTTAAGATCAGCCAATTCTCTCAACTCTTTTTCTTCCCAGGACTCACTCAACATTTTTGGGGTCTCGAGCTTTAAGTTGTGCAGCTCCTTACTTGTGGAATTGGCTACCACTAGATTTCCGTTGTAGTGAAAATATTTCTATTTTTAAATCTCAATAAATAAAATGAATAATAATAACACATGATGCTAACCTTACGACGTAGCTGAGTCTCTGATTGGTCAGATTCCCCAGATTCTGTGAGAGAGAAAATGTACAGTCAGAAAAAATGCACTAAATACATCTGAAAATATTTACATTAATCACTAGCTAAGCACTTATATCGGAAACATAAATACTGGATACACCACGACTCCATAATCATTTTGTTACATTTTATAAAGAAACATCAGCTTATAGCCATAGTTAGCCATAGAGAATGATAATATGTATTAAAACAAAAAAGATTTTTTAAAAAGAAAAAAGAGGTACTTAAACAGCAAATGATATAAATGAGATAAAGTTTATATACTGTACTCACTGCCATATATCTGAAGAATCAACAGACACAGAGTAAAGACACTTTCAGATGTAAAGACAGGGATTCGCAAATCTCCTATTGAACGCTCACCATTAACTGAAAACAAAACAATCACATATAAACCCTTTTTTTTTTTTTTTTTTTGTATACTCATTTTAATAAACCTATTATTTGAACATTTAAACAATCAAAAAAACAAAACAAAACAAACAAAAAAAAAAACATAAAAATTTAAAATATTGGATCTATTTGAACAAATATTGCTATTAACTGTATACATTTAAAACAAAAATAAAGATCAAGAAAACACACAATTGACTCACAATCTTAGATAACCTTATAAATATATTTGTAGGAGCTACAATTTTACATAGATATCTATACTCTAAAAAATTGCAATTGATTAAACTATATAAATTCATTGGTGCACTTAAATTTTAAGTGTATTTATTGGCACATGTATCTTTTATATGGCTTATGTTAAAGAGATGCATGCTGTACAGAAAAAAACAATGTCCTGGTTTCAATATTAAAATAACCTATGATCATTGATGTTAAATAAATGCTATAAATAAATCAGTGTATAATGTTAAATTGTTATGTGTTGAGTCACCTGTTTTTAGTATCAGTTCAGTCATCAGTGCAACAGTGTTGATAAAAACAACACCAACTGATCCAACCACAAACACAAAGACATTTTTCTTAACACCTGTAATAACAAACAAATGCAGACTTTCATTTTATTATAAATAAAGTAAGATTGCATATTGTTGTAATTTTAAAGACACAGACAGATAATGAAAGTAAATAATACTGCATACCCCAATGATTAAATGAACGCCTGAAGTTAAGAACAGCCCATAGTATTTGAAGAAACACGATTAAACAAGCCCATCCAGCCTTTTCTACACATACATAAAAACATGTTAAGTGTCAATTTATTTATTTAATATTTTAATAAGACATTTATTTTAAATAAATAACGAAATAAAATACCTTCATCAAGTTCCAGTGTCCTGATGTAAAACCAGGCCAATAATAAATTCATCAGTATTGTGAAAATAAACCACACTGTTCTTATGATCCAATCTGGACCTAAAAGAAAATTATAAAATGTTAAGATATGACTTATTGATCACAACTCTTTTTTATTTACAGTATATTGGTTGGACTACTGGTGATTGCTCCTGAACTGTAAAAAGATGGATTAAATAAAAAATTTAGTTGAAAAAGATTACATTTTAGGTGTTACCAATTAAAAGTAATCTTACAATTTTTGGACCTTAAGTTTTTTTTTTTTTAAATAAGTTTGAAGTTGTTTTTATTATTCTTCCATTAACAGGTAAAAACTTAAGTAGATCTAACTTTCATTTTTACAGTGTGCACAGGCCTATGCTTTCTACACTCTTATAAATAAAGCTGCTTCACGATGTCATTTTCTGTCTAAATGGATCTTTAAAGAACCTTTAACATCTGAAGAACTGTTCTGTTTCACAAAAGATTCTTAAAGAGCCACTTATTTGACTACAAAACAGTTTATATGTATAAACATCTTCTACACCCTTTTGCTCTTTGGGGAGCATAGGTCATTCATGAACTTCCTCCAGGTGGTTCGATGTTGGGCGATCTTCTCTGCTTCCTTCCAAGATGATGTTGCTTTCCTGAGTTCTGCCTCAACAGACCTTTTCCAGCTGTTTCTTGGTCTTCCTGGCTTTCTTTTTCCTTGTGGGTTCCAGGTTAAGGCCTGTCTGGTCATGTTAGAAGATGGTTTTCTTAAGGTATGCCCAATCCAACCCCATTTCCTGCGTTTTATTTGAGTTTCAATTGGTTCTTGTTGTGTGATTTGCCAGAGTTCTTCATTTCTAATGGTGTTAGGCCAGTAAACTCCAGGATGTGTCGTAAGCATCGGTTAATGAATGTTTGTAACTTATTTGATGATGCTTTTGTGGTTCTCCAAGTTTCTGCCCCATATAATAAAACTGATTTAACATTGGAATTGAAGATGCGAAGTTTTGTGTTTTTGGAAATATATTTTGTGTTCCATATTGGCTTAAGTATTAGAAAAGCTGATCTTGCCTTCCCTATTCTTGCTTGTATGTCTTTGTCACTACCTCCATCCTTCCCAACAACGCTTCCTAAATATGTATATGTGTCCACCTCTTCTAGTCCCTCTCCATCCAGTTTTATAGCATCTATTTTGTGGTTTATGGTCATCACCTTGGTTTTTGTTTTGTTGATGTGAAGTCCAGTGGTTGCTGCATTTTTGGCAAGTTTTGTGAGTTTGGTCTGCATTTGTGTGTTGGTGTGTGACAAGAGGACTATGTCATCGGCGAAGTCCAGATCTTCTAACTGGGACCACATTGTCCACTGAATACCCAGATTTTGTTCGGCTGTGGTTGCCTTCATGATCCAGTCCACTGACAGAAGGAAGAGAAAAGGGGACAGTAAGCAGCCCTGTCGGACTCCTGTCTCTATTGTAAAGCTGTCTGTTAGGTTTCCGTTATGTATCAATCCACAGGATGACTTTAAATACAGCTGCTGGGTGATGGTTATAAACTTCTTCGGGATGCCATTATGTGCCATGAGTCTCCATAAAGTCTCTCTGTCTAAGCTGTCGAATGCTTTATGGAAGTCGATGAATGTGAGAATGAGGTATGTATTCCATTCCAGGATCTGTTCAATGATGATACGGAGAGTGGCACTGTGATCGGTGCATGATCTGTCTTGGCGGAAGCCTGCTTGTTGTTCTCTGAATTTTTTGTCCAATTCTTTGATAGTCTTTCCAGAACAATCCTGCTTAAAATCTTCCCTGGCACAGATGTAAGCATGATGCCCCTGTAGTTGTTACAATCTTTTAGGTTTCCTTTTTTGGGGAGTTTCACCAAGTATCCCTCTGTCCAATCGTTTGGCACCCTTTAATCCTCCCAGATCTGTTCGAAGAGTTGATGAAGTAGTGTTGTTGCCATCTCTGGGTCTGCTTTGATGGCTTCAGGGGGGATTCCATCAGGCCCTGGTGCTTTGTTGTTTTTCAATTTTTGAATGGGCTTTCTTATTTCTTGTTTGGTGGGCTTGTTGGTATTAACCTGTAGGGGGTGTATGGCTGGAGGGATATCGGCCAATTCGATTGGCCTGGGTCTGTTGAGTATATCTCTGAAGTGCTCGGCCCACCTCTTCATCTGATCTTCTTGTTTAGTGAGTATTTTCCCATCTTTGTCTAGTATTGGCCTATCTGGTCTTTTGTGTTTGCCTGCTAATTTCCGTGTGGTATCATAAAGCTCCTTCATGTTGTGTTGAGCTGCTGCTTCTTCTGCTTGGGTTGCTAGGTTGTTAAAGAATAGTTTTTTATCTTTCTTGATGTTCTTTTTAACAAGCTTGTCTGCCAATATGTAGGCTTGCTGTGCTTTAACTTTTGTGGTTCTTATGCGGCCATTGTTGAGAGTGTTTTTAGCCTGTTTGCGCAATTCTATTTTCTGTAGAGTATCTCCTGTGATCCACTCCTTGTGTTGCCTTGTCCTTTTCCCGCATGTGATCTCGCATGCCTCTATCCAGGCCAGCTTCATGTTCTGCCATCGTTGGTCCACGGTTTGGTGCTCTACTTCCAGTTTGCACAGGGGGAGGAACCGGTTTGAGAGAGTGATTTGGTATTTTTCTCTGGTGTTCTGATCTTGGAGAAGGCTGACATTATATCTGGTGCTGATTTTTCTTGCAGAATTTGAAAATTTCTTGAGTTTTAACCGGAGTGTCCCTATTAGAAGGTGGTGGTCTGTGGACGCGTCAGCTAGAGCTGAAGATCTTTGCCCGAACCCGACGGGACCCGTCGGGACCCGACGGGCTCGGGCGGGTTCGGGCTTCATTTCTAACATTTTACACGGGCTCGGGGCGGGCTCGGGCTTCCGCTCCGGCTTTGTGAGGTAAATGAGCGGTCAAGTTCAAATCAGTAGCGCAGGATCGCGCTGAATTCATTTACAGTGGATTTAATGATTTTCCTCATCAAAAACATGTAGCCTAATCTTGGTGAGTAGGTTTTTCAATGTATAACTAAATATGAATCGAGTCTTACATAATTTAGACAGAGGATATAGACTAATGTTGGCAGTAATGGAGAGAAGTGCCGACGCAAATCCCGCGGAGCCTGCCTCTTAATTTCGTTATTGCCAAATACCCATCTTAATTCAGAATGTATTATCTTAATTTAATTCGTTAAGAAATAATAATTTTATTGGCATATTTTTAGTGTATTGCATAAGCCTATTTAGAATGAGATGTTACAATGTTACAGATTACTTATTTCTTTGTTTCAACTTCCAAGTGGCGTGTAGATTATTAGTCATGAATAAATAATGTTAAAACCTGTGTAAATTTCTCATTCTTGACAAAAGCTGTGTGTGTGCGCACATTTAAATAATGTCGGGCTGTAAACGGGTTCGGGCTTTTAAAAAGCTGTCCATCTAAATGTACGTTCGGGTTCGGGCTGCATTCTGTCGGGCTCCGGACATTTCGGGCCTAACTTTTAAGGCCCGATTACAGCTCTAGCGTCAGCTCCTCTTTTTACCCTGACGTCTAGGAGGGATCTCCTGAACTTCTTGCTGATACAAATGTGATCTATCTGATTTTCAGTTTTGTGGTCTGGAGAGACCCAAGTTGCTTTGTGCACTCTTTTGTGTGGGAATACACTGCCTCCTATAACTAGATTATAAAATGCACAGAAATCTGAGAATTGCTCTCCGTTATTGTTCATTTGCCCTAGACCGTGTTTGCCCATTATGTGCTCTTTGCCCATGTTATCTTGGCCTATCTTGGCGTTAAAGTCACCTGTCGGTATAATGATGTCTTTCTTCTTCTGTTTCTGGATGACTTGTTGTAGTACATCATAGAAGTTGTCTTTTATTTGCTGTTCTGCTTCATTTGTAGGTGCATAGCACTGGATAATAGTGAGTTTCTTGGTCTTGGTATAGAACCTTGCTGTGATGATACGTGAATTTACTGCCTCCCACTCCATCAGTGACCTGGCTGCTTCATTCGAGAGTATTAGTCCCACTCCTTCCGAATGTGGGGCATTATCCTGTTGATGTCCCGCATATATTATTGTTTCTCCACTAGAAAGTTGTGTTTTTCCTGATTGAGTCCACCTAGTTTCACTGAGTCCTATTAGGGAGAGGTTGTACTGTTTCATTTCAGCTGCTATCTGAGATGCTTTACCGGCTTGATACATCGTTCTGATGTTCCATGAACCTATCTTTATATTGTGTTTGGTTGTAAGAAGGGGGGTCAGCTGGGCGACGTCCTTTCGGCTTGAGTTGTCCAGTGTCATATTCGTCTGGGAGGAGACACCTTCTACTTCCAAACCTTTCTGAATGTTATCCATGAATGTTTTTGTAATCGTATTTAACCACTAAGCGGGTGATTGGCCCACCTAGCTTCACCGGGTTAGGGTTAACATGCCTGTATAAAATATGGATCTAGACAGATCGCTCTCAACAAATTCAGCCCCATCACTATGGACAGTAGCTGCTAATGGCGTACGTGAAAATATCACGCTAAGGAACAACGTTATTGGGAAACGCAGCCCTGATTATAAATGTAACAGGTGTTATGAGGTTTTAAGTAGCTCGCTCCACTTAGACTCGCACTTTTACTGCGGCACAGTTCTTGTCAAATGTGTTTGTATAAGCGAGAACCGCTTCATTCGTTTTATACACCAACAGAAGTATCATTTATGCTAACATTTGCTTGTCGAATTAGAGCTACAGAGGTTTAAATAGAGATTCAGTTTAGATATACGGTACTTGAACAGGCTTCATTTAACAAGCGTTCACAAACTCATTGCAAGAGAGAGACAATCTATTTTACAATCCTCTTAAAAGACAAAGCTTACAATGTAACACTGTACTGCATGATTTGAAACGATAAAATTGTATGGTTTTGTATGATTTACTGAATTCTGCACACAACAACGTGTAAATACGTGCGACAAAACTCACATATGATGTCAATTTATTCAATAAAAAAAAAACAACAACTAGTAGCTCCCAATAAACGGCACACGGAACCAATCACAGAATGGGGAGGAGGCAGCAAGACGATGACGACATCTATGCAACACACCGATTGGCTATGAGCTACGTACAGATGCGCTTGATAGACATTTGTAGCTCTTTGCATTCGTAAACCACGCCCTAAAACACGAGAAAATGAACATGTGGTTCCCAGACCACGTCTCATTCTCTATGAGACTGGTCTGGTGTTAGCCAGGCTATACTCATACTTCATTTGAGAAGTAGTTGTCTTAACTCAAAATAATTGATGCAAACTGTTGCGTTATTTTTTTGTTGTTGTTGAGAAGGAGGGATAAAATACCCATGCATGTGTGGACTATACCTAAAACAGGTCGTGGTTCTTTTCATGCTTCCAGCAAACGAGAGGTAAAACTATTAATTTGATCATGCTGTCACACACAACACCATACTTCATAAGTAAAGTCATGAAATATACAGTAATATATGTTTATAACTATACAATGAATTAGAACCAAATTCAGCACATACTTACATCTGAGTCCATCTTTCCCACACATAAAATTCCAGTCAAATCTTGCCACAATTATGATCACTGGTAAAACTCCAGCAATGAGAAATGCTAAATATGAAATAACAAATAGTGTGAAATGCTCCAGTATAACAGTACAGAGATATTTATTTCCTTAAATGATAGAATATACAGAATATTGTTTCATGTTTACGATAAATAGATTTTAAAGTTCCTTAGTCAGACTATGAATATATCACAGCAATCAAAAGTTTTGTTTTTCATTCACATCTTTTATATCATAATTTACACTTCATAAACCAAAACATTTTTAAAATCAAAAGTTGTTACTGCTAACATTAGTTGCACGCTACACAAGGGGGGTGGGGGGGTGCTGAAAAAGTTTGAGAACCACTGACCTAACCATTAGGCCATGACTGCCCTTAATACTGAGCATAATAAACTAAAATAAACATATTGACATTAAAAATAATAATAAAATGTTACAAAAATTGTCCATTTTTAGTTAATGTTAGCTCATGAATGTATTAATCTTAAAAAAAGATCAATCTTAGTTAAAAGACTAATCTTAGTTAAAAAGGAAAGTGTTACTACTAACTCAAATAATTTAAAAAAGTGAACTTACTTCCTCTGGCAACACCGAATGCATAAAACAGAAGGACGAGTTGTAATGGAGGCAGAATATGAAAGCTTATGAAAGCCATTATGTTGAGTTTTATTCGAGGCATCTCTCTCTGTTTTTGTCTCGCTCCAGTAAACGCTACATCATAATAAACTGAAAGTACTGTAATGAAGAAGAATACAAAACATTAACAATTCATCAAACAGATTCAACAAGTTGACTTTTTAGAATGAGGAACACTCACGACTTAGCCATCAATAACAATACTGTATAAAAAGAAAACGTATATTTATATTTTAAATACAAATCTAAATTAAGAGCATCACTGGATGAACAATCAGCTGTTTACTTAACAAACACTTAAAACACTTTGGGCCCTATTTTATTGATCTAAGTGCATGGTTTAAAGCGCACGGCACACAGTCTAAACAGGCATGTCCGAATCCACTTTTGCTAATTTAACGACTGTAAAAAATGCTTTGTGCGCCTAGCACACAGTCTAAAAGGGTTGTTCCTATTCTCATAATGAGTAATGGGTGTGTTGTGGGCGTAACGTGCAATAAACCAATGAGA